>NC_088871.1:12624538-12750167 GCF_032884065.1 Artemia franciscana | reverse complement strand
GTACAATTTATCGTTGATTTAGCGGTCATCTTGTATTAAGTGAGATATTTTATCGATTAGTTAGCTTAATTTTTTTCAAGTAGCGTATTGTGAGTAATGAAGTTCCCAGGGGAAGCTAACTTCTCTGTTTTGTGTAGAAATAACCTGATAAGATTCTTTTTTTTATGCAGTAAGTTTTTGGTGACCAATTAGTTCTATTAATTGGTTACTTTGTAATTTACAGGGATAGTAAAAGAGAGTTGGTCTGTTCATTGAATGGATAATACGTCTTCTGTCTAGTCGTGTGCGTGTTTTATTTTATATTCACACCGCTACAGCCTATACAAATGCCTATCCTAATCCAACTCTTGTAATAATGTAAATGAACCAGGGGCGCTGCGATACCATTTGCTTATGGGTACTTTAAAATAAGCATGTTTAGGCTATGGTTTTTTTTAATTTAGTAAAGGGTGGAATCCCTTCTGTGCCCATACATGAATATTGACAATTCTTCGGGATTTTTTCTGTTATGTAACCTACAATCTACAAACAGTAGGTTGTACGAAAAATGTGGTTCAATCCCACTTTCTAGGGCTATAATGAAAGAAAGGTTGAGATGGCTAGGGCACGTTCTGCGGATGAAGGATGACAGATTGCCGAAGATTGTCCTTTTTGGCCAACTGTCTGGGGCTACACGGAAAGCAGGTCGTCCTCGTTCTTGGTGGGAGGATGTCATAAAATAAAATAAAAAGATTTAAAGGAAATGGGAACTTCCTGGGAGGGTGTAAAGAGGCCTTGAATAGATTAGGTTGGAGGAGGGGCGTGCGTAGCTGTGTTGGCCTCAGGGGACTTCATGCTGCAGTGACCTATTAGTAGTAGAAGCAGTATTTTCTATTGTGTATTTTAGAATACCAGTGTCAGTGAAAATGAACTAATTGTTTAAATTGGTTAAGTAGAAACTTCCACCAATACGTGCATCTTTAAAAAAAAGATAAATTAGGAATTCAATAATGTTGAAAAAAAACACCCCTGTGGAGTACTGTAATTTTTGGCAGTAGGAGGTGGCTAGTTAAAAAAAATGTTAGTAAAACAAATCAGCCAAAAATTAGATAAAAGCACATGACACCAAGCAGTTTAAGAATATGTTGAAGGTTTAGATGATTTTAAGCACCTACAGATTGTTGGTATTTGAATTTCCCTGGTCGAAAAGTACTGTTAAATTTAATTAACACGTTTTCATAAAGTGTTTTTACGGTTATGTGTTATTACGGTTACTACATATGTGTTATTACGGTTCAGTGTGGCAACGCTGATGAAATGTGGTACTATCCTAATTTCGGAACAATCCAAAGAAACATTGTGGTTTCCAGATGTGAATAGACATAATCTGCCTCCAGGGGGAAACAAGATTTTTTATTTTCATGCCCTTGGTGCTTTAAGGCCTATGATCTATGTGCATAGTTTTGTATGTTATTTCTCCAAAATCTTATGATTTTAATGGTTCAGCTTGAAAAGGTAATTTTGCTATCATTTATAGCAGAGGCTCAGTCCTGTCCATTTACTGAATTAGACTTTTAAATGTTGGTTTGCTTTTTCTTTTAGATTGAAAAATACTTTGAAAAGGTTGCAAAAAAATGTGGAAATCGGGAAAAAATATTGTTTTCAAAGCTATTTTAGACCATTCTCTAAAAAAAAAATCATGATTTATCTTTTTCTTTCGGAGCAAAGTGTAGGGTTTTTCCTAAATCGCATGTTTTAGAGAGAAAGTAAACCTTGAATCAAATATGAATTGTTCAGGTAATTTTATCGAAATATAAGGATAACAGTAGACCAATCACTAAGATTGGTTTTATCTATTGTTGCCACAGTACCGTTGAATTACCAGTTATTCCTCTTGTCTAAATTAATGATTCTAATGTTTTGAAAGTTTAAATTCTGTAAAAGTTACAAATTCCAGTACTCCCAGAAAATAAAATGTCGTAGCTTGTAAATCCGTATGCTTATTAAAAACAATAATACAGACACAAGCAATTTATTAGCCTGACATACCCCATGTGTCAGTGTATGGATTCAAATCATGTTTAATTTCTCCTACGTACTATGACGTAAATAAAAAAATTAAGATCTTGCAAAGCCATTATTGCTGACCAGGACGTCAAATCGACGTTCTAGTTGCTTATCTTTTTTTAGGTGACAAATAATAAGCGCGTTGCCTAACCTTGTGGTAGCGGGATTAGATCCCTTGGCCCAACGTTGCAAAGCAAAGTATCGATTCTCTGTGCTACCATAGGGTATAAAGTAAATATGCCTCTCCGGAGATGACTATTAAGCACAGGTAGTGCAAAGAGCATCTCACTGTCTAACTGATTTGTGTAAGAAAATGTGACAATTTTCTTTTTTTTGGGGGGGGGGGCGTTATGATATAATTCAATAATGGTGGAGAATATAGGCTTGAGTACCTGATTTGACCTTTTCATTTTTTTTTTTTTTTCTCTACGTAGATCAGATTTCAGTTCCATGTCTTTTATTTTGTTTTAAGGAATATGAGGGGAAAGGAGCTGAATTTGTCAGTGGTTTTTCTATCAAGTCAATTCCAAGAAATGTACCTTTACTCTCTTTAAGTTTTTGTCGTCTTTCACCTCTCCTTTCGGGTATAATTCTTCGGGGCGTATTGTTTAGTATATATCAAATTAGACATGAATAATTCTAATATTTTCATTCAAATCTAGAGATGAACAGTATATTTGAATAGCTAAAGTCAATTTACAAGGATATTACTAAGCTTGAAATCAAACAGCTCCGTGGATAAAATACGTATTGGGTGTTCAACATCGTTTAATTTTGAAAGTTCTATTGATATAAGATTGAAAATAGACCAATACATATTAGGCAGGCAACACTGGAGGCTATAGTCAACTACCAATTACTTTGAAAGTTCTATTGATATAAGATTGAGAAAAGACCAATACATATTAGGCAGGCAACACTGGAGGCTATTGTCACCTACCAATTGCCAGCCGTAAGCGACTTGTAGCACTTGGTCCTCTGAACTGGTACTAATAAGAGAATTTCTCTCTCCCACCTTGGATTGTTCCTCAATTGATTAATAGCTTCTGTTTTTAGCAGCTGTTACCTGCATCTAATCTCGGTGGTGTGTTCCAGAAAGTACCCCGTCTCATGTTTAGTCATTCAAAGTTAATAGAAGACGATTATTTGCGGTTAGGTCCATGTCATCCTCTTGTTGGATTGTTTTGGTGGATTTTTTTGTAGTTTTGTCATAGGAAAGGCTTCTTTTTTCTTCTTATTTTCATTTCTTTTCGTTAATCCACGTATTATGTTTATATAGTGAGGTATAAGTAAACAGTTATTATTGTACCTATCTAATCAAAAAAAAACATAACGTACATTTTACCGTTATAAAATTAAGAAGACCTCATTTAGTTTAAATATAATGTTGCAACATTAGAGGAGGAATTACTCATATGGGATCTGAAAGAGAAACGGAAAGAATATTTATACGTGTAGTTTTTATTCTTTATTATTATTATTATTATTATTTTGTTACGTGAAATATGGCTGTTGAAACGAGATTTAACACAGTAAGAAAGTAGCTTCTGTCTCTTCTGTCTTTTTTTTTAGACAGAAGTTGATAATAGATGCGAAAAAATTACTCACCCATGGGAAGACAACTGTCTATGGGGTAACCTGAAATTGGGCTACCAAAGTTAAATTTAACCAGTGACAAAAAGTATATATTCTTTTTATTTTTTTCTTTATTTTAGTTGCCGAAGTGAAATTTTTATTGTGAGAAAGTAGTTGGGTTTGTTTTTGTTTTTTCCTAGAAAAAGAAGTCAAAAATAGAAACGAAACAATTATTTGCCGATGTGAAGACATTTGTCTATAGGGTGACATGAAATCTAGCTGCCGATGTGAAAACTAACTCAGTAAGAGAATAGCTTTTTTGTCCGTAGAAAGAATGTAAAATACAAACGAAAGGAATTATCACCCAAGTAAAGATGTTTGTTTATTTGGGTGATGTGAAATCCGACTGCCAAACCACAATTCGATTTTATTCAGAACCAAGCTGAACAATTATTTTTTTTTCGTTTTACTTTTAGATATTTAACACAATCATGAGCGCTGTTGAGTGGAACAAGAAGGAGGAGCTTGTTGCGTCACAAGCCCTCCAACACTTGAAACAATGGGCACCAGTCTTCCAAGAATTCACTGGGGAATCACCCAAAGCCGAACTATCACTACTCATTCGAATTCAAGAATATTGTTTTGAAAATATTGCCTTCATGAAGGCCTTTCAAAAAATCATATTACTTCTATACAAGAGTAAGTTATATGATTTTCTTTCGTTTCTTTTTTGTCAAAAAAATGAAAAGTTTAGAAAAATATAGGAAAATCTTGAAAAGGAAAGAAAAAAATCTCGGAGTTCCCGTACGAGTAAGCAGTGGTCTAATTTACGTGCCAATTTTAATTCGGCCTAACTTCTTTAAAATTAGGTTTAAGAAGAGGAAATATATTACTTAGTTTCGCAACCTCTAGTACAGAATCTGTAGGGAAAATCCTCTGTCTTAAAAATTAGTATTAGTAATGGTTTGAACTCGAAAGACAAGAGGGCTTACAGCTTTTCTTACTATCTTTTTTTTTTCCACACACAAGTCCAGTCTACAGTTTTGTATGCTTAGAAATAAACTTGCGTTTATCCGGGGATAAAATGTTGGGAATTCTTCTTAAAGACTCAGCCAAAAACGGCGCAAAAAAGAAAGGAAAAATGGGTTCGTTTTTAAAAGGGCTAAGTAACCCCCAATAAACACGCAGATACGCAGCTCACGCTGATCGCCCGCAGAAAGAAAAGGAGAGTATTAGACACTTCAAATCTAATTAAAATCGTCTCCCAAAGGGATCGATCTATTCAAAGCCATCTACCGATTCCCTCAGAAGAAGGAAAAACTTGTAAATTTTAGATACTTTAAACTAAACATCAAAAATGACTTCAATTTTGGGCAACAGAGCAAAAATGAATGCTCCATGTTTAAAGTAGAACAATATCAGACAGTCCCTGACTATAAATATAAACATTTAAGACCCTTTTTAGTTATACATCAAACTGGATTCTCCGAATACAGACACTGGCAATAATTTGGCCCAGTCTAACAAAAAATGATCTAAACTCTGAGTAAAAACAGAAAAGAGATGGTCCAGAAACATCCAAACCTTTTTCAGCTACATCTAAGCTACATATCAAAAATAAGTTTTCTTTGACTTGGCTCTGCAAACAATTTGGCTATATTACAAAGCAAAAGGTTTCTATTGTTTTTACAAAATATTTCTGTATTTATCTTTGGAAGAAGATGTGGCCTCAGGAATATTTTTTATGGCAAATACATCAAGGGCATTAGGACGTTTTTATGGCACTTGGTATTAACCAAGTTACATATAGCAATCGCAAATTCTGTCGGTCCCGGTTTCGCTACTTCAGGCACTTCCAGGTAAGCTAGGACGATGAAATTTGGCAGGCGTATCAGAGACCAGACCAGATTAAATTAGAAATAGTCTTTTTCCCGATTTGACCATCTGGTGGGAGTGGGGGGTCCTTTAATTTGAAAAAAAAAGAAAATTGAAGTATTTTTAACTTACGAATGGTTGCTCAGATTTTAATAAGATTTGATGTTTGGAAGTATATCGTGTCTCAGAGCTGTTATTTTAATTCCCGATCGGATCTGATGACATTGGGGGGGGGGGGATTTGGGAGGGGAAAACCTAAAATCTTGGAAAACACTTAGTGTGGAGGGATCGGGATGAAATCTGGTGGGAAAAATAAGCACAAGTCCTAGATACATGATTGACATAACCGGAACGGATCCGCTCTCTATGGGGTAGTTGGGGGGGGGGGGGTTAATTCTGGAAAATTAGAAAAAATGAGGTACTTTTAACTTACGAACGGGTAATCGGATCTCAATGAAATTTGATATTTAGAAGGATATCGTGTCTTAGAGCTCTTACTTTAAATCCTGACCAAATCTGGTGACATTGGGGGGAGTTTGCGGAGGGGGAACCTAAAATCATGTAAAATGCTTAGATTGGTAGAATCTGGATGAAACTTGGTGGAAAAATAAGCAGAAGTCTTAGATACGTGATTTACATAATTGGAACGGATCTGCTGTATTAGGGGAGGGGGGTAATTCTGAAAAATTAGAAAAAATGACGTATTTTTAACTTACGAAGGAGTGATCGGATCTTCATGAAACTTCATATTTAGAAGGACCTCGTAACTCAGATCTTTTATTTTAAATCTCAGTCGGATCCGGTGTCATAGGGGGGGGGGGGCAGTTGGGGGGACCAGAAATCTTAGAAAATATTTAAAGCGGAGATATCAGGATGAAACTGGATTGGAAGAATAAAAACCTGTCTAAGATACGTGACTGACATAACCGGACCGGATCTGCTCTCTTTGGTGGAGTTGGGGGGGGGGGGGTAATTTTGAAAATCGAGGTATTTGTAACTTACGAATGGTGACCAGATCTTAATGAAATTTGATATTTAGAAGGATCTTGTGCTTTAAAGCTCTAATTTTAAATTTCGACATGATCCTGTGACAGTGGGGGGGAGTTGGAGGGGGAAACCGGAATTCTCGGAAAACGTGAAAATTGAGGCATTTTTATCTTACGAATAGGTAATCGGATCTTAATGAAATTTGATATCTCGTAGGAATTCATGTCTCAGAGCTCTTATTTCAAATCCCGACCAGATCTTTTGACATTTGGGGGAGTTGGAGGGGAAATCTTGGAAAACACTTGGAGTAGAGGAATAGGGATGAAGCTTGGTGGATAGAATAGGTAAATGTCCTTGATACGTGATTGACGTAACCGTACTGGATTCGCTCTCTTTGGGGGAGTTGGGGGGAAAGGTTCAGGGATTTGGCGAGTTTGGTGCTTCTTGACGTGCTAGGACGATGAAAATTGGTAGGTGTATCAGGGAGCTACACAAATTGACTTGATAAAGTCGTTTTCCCCGATTCGACAATCTGGGGGCTAAAGGGAGAGGAAAAATTTGATACAATTAGGTATTTATAACTTACGAGTGGGTGATCGAATCTTAATTAATTTTGATATTTAGAAGGACATCGTGACTCAGAGCTTTTATTTTAAGTCCTGACCGGCATTAAGTCTCTGATTTTCCTTTTAAATCAATCTATTGATTCTTAGAATTTTGTTAGAGCTCATACCATATGAGCTCTTGGCTCTTAGCTCTTCTTGCCTCGTCACAAGTGCCATATGAGCTTTTAGCTCTTGTTTCTTTATTTTAGTTGCCGAAGGGAAATTTTTACACAGTGTCTTTTTTTCTTTTCTTTTTCTCTCCTAGAAAAAGAAGTCAAAAATAGAAGCGAAACAATTATTGTCCGGTGTGAAGACATTTGTCTATAGGGTGACCTGAAATGTTGCTGCCGAGAAAATAGCTTTTTTGATTTAACTCAGTGAGAAAATAGTTTTTTTTACTTGAATTAGGTTGTTGCATGCATACGTTGGAGATTTTGGTTGCGCCGGTATTAATTTGAAGTCTCCTTACGCAAAAAATTACAAAAAAAATAAAAATAAGAGGGAGCATCTCCCCTGTAGGACCCTTAGGAATTAGAATTAGAACATTTTTATTTAAACACAAGTATACTTATAGTCTTAAAAAAAAAAAGAAAAAAGAAAAACGGTGTACATGCCGAGTGTCACTTTAGCGCTGCCAATTCAATGGCACTTACTGCCAAGACCTGAACAATGCTAAAATTAAATCAGCCTTAAACCAACTTGTCAAACAAAACAAAAAACTGCTAAAACACTAGAAAAAAAATTTGAACTTTTGTTCTGCAGATTTGACTTTCAGATTATTTTTAAGGAGCTTCTGAAACAAACGATTATCAGAATGCTCCTGGATTCTAACTGGAATTGAGTTCGAGATTTGCTAAACATGCCCTCGTTGTTGGACAAATTTCAGACGATAAATCACACAGAATAAGGGTTAACGATCGTTCGGAGCCATTGTTGGTGCATAGGGTGCCAAATTGACGTTCCAGTTTCTGGGTTTTGTTGTAGGGGCAAGTAGCAAGCCTGTTGTCCATTTTTGCCGCAGATGAGATAGATCTTTAGGCCTCGTATTGCCAAGCAGATTGTCTGTGCTACTGCAGAATCATAGTATAAGATTAATTTTTTTCTTGTTAGTTAAATTTTGCTAGTTCCAAGAATGATTTGTTTTGTCAAATCAAAAATATGTGACACTTGTTTCTCTTTACGACTCGAACACTCTCAAAACGATAATGTGAAGAAAAGAAGAAGACTACTTTGAAAGTTTTATTTTCCTTGTGTTTTAATTGTATATTATACATTTTCAGCTGATGTCATAAGCGAAGAAGTAATTCTGAAATGGTACAAGGAATCCCACTCACAAAAAGGAAAGTCAGTTTTTCTCGAGCAAATGAAAAAGTTTGTTGATTGGCTTCAGAATGCTGAAACGGGTAAATATATCAAGCTATTCTCTAACTTGAAACATGCTTCAATTGAGGGGTGAGGGATAGTAGTATATTGTGCTTCGTTCACAGTGTTTACATCACGCATTATTCGCCTATATAGGGGTCAGGAAAGGATGAGACGTCAAGGAGGTTTGGTGAAGAGAAGAGCTCAGAGATTCTTTTTCAATTATTCATATGATATATGGTTAGAGGAAGTGAAGAAAAATTATTGATTGGCTTCAAAATACTGAGATAATATATTTGGTAAAATCGAAATTTTGAGGTAGCCATTTTGTTTAACGTAATTGAAAAGTCCGGAAATTATGTATTTGAGTATGACAACAACCCCATAGCCCTTAGGGCAAGGGTACTAAGTTATGCCCTGGGGGCATATAAGGTTTATATAGAAAGAGTGATCGTATAAACGTCGGAGGGGGCTCATTGGATTGGTAATCACGAGTTCTAGTGTCTTTCAAGATCGAGGATGGTCGAAGGGTGGATACTGTGGAAGAGTGATCGAAGTGTTGGCTTCAGAATATTTAAAGCTGTTCTAACCTGGGTCGTGTCATGTGTACTTCCTTTACTTGGTAATACTAGATGGCAGTATGGTGCATATTCATACAGTCGCCGTGTCGAATAAGCTGATTGCAGTTAATTTTTGGTTTTCAATAGGCAATTGCAATTAATGAATTGCTTTTAATAGTGCACATTGAAACCTATTTAATTAATTATTTGCCTATTGTGCGTCGGAGCTCGATGGGCCACTACTCGTTCTTTTCTATGTAGAAAACTCTTGATCTATTTATGTACCAGGATATATTAAAAAAAAACATTCTTTTAGAACTTTCCTTAATAGGTGCTATGGAGTTGCAGAGTTTTTAACTCTGATGGGTTTTATTATGTTTCAACTATAGTTTATGGTATAGCAGGAATACCATAGGTGTACATAGAAGGAAATCTAGATCACTAGATTTTAACCATGTTTTTAAATTCTTAAATTCTTTGCGCAAAATTAATTTTGCTGTTTAAAGGATATCCGATTTGGCATAATAATTGCGCTTGTTCAATTAGTAGTTGCATTTAATTACAATAAGCTGTATTGGTCGGAGCAATATACATTGAAACGCCATCTATATTCTAACTATACTAGGAAATACTTAGGACTTGACCCTTGACAGTCTAGACATAATTCATTACAAGATGTTCCAGTGCTAAAATCTAATAGACTTAACGAACTTTAAGGTAACGAATCTTAGTAAAGAACTGTAACTATAGAGCAACTTGTACTTATAATTGTACTGTACAATATAATTATGTACTTATTGTACTGTATAATTATTATAATTATGATTATGTACTTGTTGTACTGTACAACTATAATAACCGAAATTCTAAAAAACTAAGTTTTGGTAACAATAAGAACCAGCTGTGCATAGTGATTCCAAATAAGGAAAAATTCAAGTTTTGATGTAATCGTTCCTTTAGAATGTTTGTTAAGGTTATTTTTATGTATACTTGTTATATACATTCTAATCGTGTAGATTCCACTTTGTGAACTCGCAACTCCCAAATTACTGCTGCCAAATTACTGAAATGATGTTTCCTTAAACTTCTAGTAAAACTTGACAGGAGATTTTGAATTGTTAATAGTTCGGAAAGCTAACAATATATTAGTTTGTTGTTTTTTTTTAATATCATCTTTTACTAATTGTTAAGCAAAGTGCCATTTCCATAATGTACCTGCAGCATAAATAATACATCCCCTGTGTCGGCAAAGTTTACAGTCAAAGCAGTCAGCACCAGAGTGAGCTCCCAAAGCTGTTAAATTGCTCAAATGGCATTTCCTTTGAGCTGACACTTAAAGTTTATCAAGCAGATGTTTTTGGACATTTTTAGGGGCTGTCCTTTCCGGAATTTTGAAAAAAATTCTACTCCTTTAAACTGAAAAAATCAAATTCGTACTTACTGATGATGTAACTTTCACTAAAACTGAATACCTCTAATGCGGTACAAAACGGTGAAAATAAAAGAAAAGTCTAAGATTTAAGGGAAAGGAGGTATCGGCTTTTATTTTTTATCGCTTATTCGGATCTCTCATCCAAGCTCTACAAGCTATGGCAAGACAGCTCAATTAATTCCAAATAGTTTCGCCTCGCAAACTAAAAAAGTTATAATGGACAAGTTGAGCCGATTCTTTAATGCCTTTATCGCCTTAAAGTTTTCTATACCCGTCTGGGTGTGTTTATTAAGGTATTTTCTTTGTTTTTTATGTACGTCTTGTACGTATTATTTGTATACTGATTCTGCTCTCGCCAACTCTTAGGTTGTTTGTGGCAATCTTCCCTTAGTATATCTCTTACGGTTTTTTTATCTACATTTTTTTGTACATTCCATTCGTATGGATTTAACTTTTTTATGATCAAGCTGTTTGTAGCAGTCTTTCCATAGTATGTTTATTACGATATTATCTATGTTTTCCATTTACTCTTTAAGTGCATGTTGTGTACATTCTGTTCATTTGGTTTCTGCTTTGTAAACTCTTTAAGTTGATATAAATATATGTATATACGTATATATACTATTCTTCTTCCTTTTTTTTCAGAGTCGGAATCGGGCGAAGACGAGGAATAAAATGAAGAATACAGATTAGGAAATGTACGACAAGCATTGCGACCAAGGCATCTCGTATATTTTGTTTCATTATTAATCTACGAGTTAATTTATGCTTATTAATTTCTTTTAGTTCTAGCAATAAGTGATTCCTAAATAAGGAGATTTTTACGATTCATTACTCTTTTTTAGTTTTTAAGATTGAAGTGTATTGAATAATGGGCTGATCTGTATCTTGAAAACTGGCGTTTTCTTTTGTGCGGAGAGTTTTCAATTTTTATTTCCAGCGTCATGTGATCTAGGTGTGGTTGACTTTTTGTAGTTTTTCCGATGAATATGAAATACAGTCGCTCTGTGATGAGTGGAATGGAATTTTACTTATATTTCTATTAGGTTTCAAATTAGTGTTACTCTTGGTCCAAACACAAACTTGGTTCAAACCCCCCATTGCACTTCCTGGCTGAGGGGCCAAGGAACGAAGATCAGCACCGCCGGTAGGGACTGTAAAGTCTAATGCCGTATCCTTTTGGTTCAAACAGATGTTCGTAATTTTAGTTGCTATGTCAAGCAATTTATTTAGTTGAAAAAATGTCTTATTCGACAGTTTAGTCTAGGCAACAGTGATTTCATTCATGCACGAGACAGTCCTATACCACCATTACGGCAATCAAAATTGCTCCTTAGTGCAATTGCCTAATCAATTTTTATTTATTTTTTTCGGTGTGAACCCGAAGATGGATTCTTTAATTAAACAGTGGATAAAATAGACTTATTTAAACCTTGTCCAGACTGAAGCTTATTTTATTAATTAAGTTTTTTTTCGCCGAAAAACTTAAAAAAAAATTATTTTTGCTGAAAGTATAAGAGATATCTACATAATTTCGGAATTGAATAGTATCGTGCTATGACAAGATCCAAGATGCATTCAATTACTCTTTAAAATAAAATCACTATTTAAAAATATTTTTAAAAATAAACTTATATAATTAATATACTCAACAAAATATAAATAATGGTAAAGTAATAAAAACAATAATGAAATAATAAATTGGCAAAAAACTTATTTTTTTGAATAAACTTAAGGTTAAAAAAAAGCTTCCAATTTGTGTTCAGTTACAATTTAATAGACAAAGTTCAACGTAATGTCATTCTAAAATCAAAACACCTCAATCAAATCATTCATGCAAAAATTTTCAGCTTGCGATGTGGGAGGGTCCTTAAATATCTGTCTTAAGAAATAATGTTAAGAGAGTATTTGAGAATGGATAAATGCTTTAAAGGGCAAAAGCTGAGAAATATTCTGGGGGGAACTTCTTTTATTTGTTGTAGCTGTTTTAACTACATTACTGCTAGTCTATAGATTAATGACGCTTCTTGACAATAATGGTCCTTGCGGTAGCTAGAATCAAACTGTCTCTCATATTGCTGAGCAGAGATCTATCAATGGCGCCACCATTGGCGCCCAGGATTGACGCTAAAGTAAGCAATCGGATTTGGGACGCTTCTTGACTACTAGAGTCCCGCCGTCTGCCGTGTGTTGCTATAGCCGGTTTCGATCTCTAGGTCCCGTATCAAACAGTTCGTGGTCACGAACTGTAATAAGGAGCGACCCGGCTTAATAGTAACCGAAACTCTAAAAACGGAATTTTGTTGCCAATAGTTACACCAAAGTCTTTTTCACAGTAAAAAAAAGTTTGGAAGAATAGGAAGACAAGTCTGCAAACCAAGATTAGAATATTGGAAGGTACAGTGATGACAGTGGTCAAATATGGCTCTGAAGCATGGGTGCTCCGAAAAGCAGACGAAAACTTACTAGTTGTTTTCCAGAGAAATTGCCTACGGATTGTTCTGGGTACCCGGCTGACTGACTGTATTTCAAACAGTAGGCTGTACGAAAAAGTGGTTCAATCCCGCTCTACGGCTATAATGAAAGAAAGGTTGAGATGACTAGGCCACGTTCTGCGGATGAAGGATGACAGATTGCCGAAGAGTTTTCTTTTTGGCCAACCGTTTGGGGCTACACGGAAAGCAGGTCGTCCTTGTCTGGGTTGGGAGGATGTTATAAATAAAGATTTAAAGGAAATGGGAACTTCCTGGGAGGGTGTAAAGAGGCCTTGCATAGATTAGGTTGGAGGAGGAGCGTGTGTAGCTATGTTGGCCTCAGGCGACTTGGTGCTGTAATGAGATATTGGTAGTAGTAGTAGCAGTAGTTACACCAAAAGAATTGCATTTTAATGCTGATTTTAAATATATAAGTTTCATCAAGTTTAGTCTTACCCATCAGAAGTTACGAGCCTGAGAGAATTTGCCTTATTTTAGAAAGGAGGCGGAAACACCCTCTAAAACAATCACACTTAACGAAAATCACACCATCAGATTCAGCGTATCAGAGATCCCCACTGTAGAAGTTTTAAGCTCCTGTCTACAAAAATGTGGAATTTGTATTTTTTGCCAGAAGACAGATCAAGGATGCGTGTTTATTTGTTTTTTTGTTTTTCCGGGATGATCGTATCGACCCCAGTGGTCCTGGAATGTCTTGAGAGGAGGCTCATTCTAACGGAAATTAAAAGTTATAGTGTTCTTTTTAAGTGGTCAAAAAATTGGAGGGCACCTAGGCCCCAAGTCACGATCAAAATTTTGAGATAGCCATTCTGTTTAACTTAGTCGTAAACCTAATAGATATGTCTTTGGGAACACTCAATCCCCAACAGTCACTGGGGGAGGGATTGCTAGTTACAAACTTCGACCATTGTTTACAGATAGTAATGGTTATTGTGAAGTGTATAGACGTTTTCAGGGAGACTTTTTTGCGTTAGGTGAGGAGCGGGGGTTATGTAGGAGGATCTTTCCATGGAGGAATTTTTCATGAGGGAGGAGAATTTCCATGAAGGGGGCGCAGGATTTTCTAGCATTATTTAAAAAAAAACAATGATAAATTAAATAATTTTTTTCAACTGGAAGTAATGAGCAGCATTGAAACTTAAAACGAACATAAGATATTACGTATATAAGAGGGTTCGTCTCCTCCACAATACCTTGCTATTTACGCTAAAGTATTTTTAGTAATTTTAAATATTTATTCCACGGCCTTTGTGATTCAGGGGTCGTTCTTAAAGATTTGTGACAAAATTCAAGCTCTAGTGTAAAGACCGAGGTATTGACGAGGGGGCGAACCCCCTCATATACGGAATAAAAATACACAAATATAAAAATTTGTTACGTAAGTTAGTTCGTAAGGTACGTTTCTTTATTACTAACAAAAACGTTCTTAAAAAAAGAAAAAATAAAAAAATCTAGTTGCATTTTTAAGTAACCAAAAATTGGAGGGCAACTAGCCCTCCTCTAGACCCCCTTTTTTTATCAGAACTATGAGAAAGCCATTTAGCAAACAAAAATAACATGCAAATTTTGTTTTATTTATTCATATGCGGTGAGCCAAAATCAAAACATGCATTAATTCAAAAACGTTCAGAAATTAAATAAAACTACAAGCTTTTTTTTAACTGCAAGTAAGGAGCGGCATTTAAAATGAACCGAAATTATTCCGTATATGAAAGGGGCCGTCCCCTCCTCAACGCCTCGCTCTTTACGCTTTTTTTCATTGTTTTAAAAAGTAGAGCTGTGACAAAGAGTCAAACTTTAGCGTAAAGAGTGGGGCGTTGAGGAGGGGACAGCCCCTTTCATACACGGAATAATTTCTGTTCGTTTTAAGTTTTAATGTCGCTCCTTACTTTCAGTTAAAAAATTGTTTTTTTATCTAATTACCAATCCAAGGTCAAATCTGCTGCGCTACCCCATACTAGAGAGTCTTAGCCACCATGGTAACTAAAAATGTTCTCGCCCGGGTTCGAACCGGGGACTTTGTGCGTGTGAAGCACACGTGATAACCACTACACTACGAGAACTTAGTTTATTTACTAAAGTTTTTGCTCTTTGACTTCGGCTTTTGATCCAGTATTTACCGTTACTAAAGAGGGACTTGAACTTCAATTCCCCTTCTCCTACAACAGCTATTTAAGAAGAGTTTTATAGCCGCTGTTTTGTAGTAACTTAGAAATATTGCTGGCAGGAGCAATGAATTTTTCAAGCGTGATTCGGAATGTAAGCGAACCGAATATTCGTCTACGCGACGATACTTTCCCAAGGCGAAATTTGATTTCTGTTTGAAACTAGCTTTAGACTCTATTTTTGATGGTCTAACTGCCTAAAGAACTATCAGAAATATACCGTCTTTAAAAAATTAGGGAGGTAAGAAATGAATTTACTTATAATTAAATCGTTGCTGGCAGGGAAAACAGACTTTTCAAATGGATTCGGAAATTGAAGCGAAACGGGTATCCGCCTGCATAATGACATCTTCCACATAGGATGACGTAAAATCAGGCTCCCGGGTCGAATTCTATTCTTGTTAGAACTAAACAATTAGCATGGAAATTTCATCTTCAAAAAAAAGGAAAATTCAGAAAACTGGAGAAATCGTCAACAAACTAATTCATGTATTCTGAGGGACAAGGAAATGTATTAATGCACAATATTGCTGGTAGAAGATTCCCCTTTGTGACCACATCACTTCCGTAGAATGAAGTAAAATGTAACTTCCGATCGGAATTCTATTCCTGATAGAACCTGACAGGACTCTTATGCCATAGGCTAACTCAACATTTACAATGAAAATGTCGTCTTGTTAAAATAATAGGAACCTGAACGATTGTCTTAGAGCCTGAAATCCTAGTGCCAGAGGCACCAGTTTCTGTGATAATTAAAAGTGCAACACATGCAATTTTTGTAATTTTCACTTGGGTAAAAAAAAAGGAATAAAAATAGTCGGTTGTAGTTGCTCTGAAGCATGAAGCTAATGGAGATAAAGGAAATATTTTCTAAACCAACTTGTTATTCTCTTTTCAGTGTTATACATCAAGTTCAAGTATTCTGAGCGAATTCAAAATTATTCCATTGTATGGCGTATGTCTCCTTTTTTCTTGACATAAAAAGGAGACACATGCCAGATCCCATTGTTACAGCTCCAAAAGATAATTCTCTTCTGTCATTCTGAATTGCAACAAGACCTGATAAAAAAGAGACATACGCCAATTAGAGGCGTAAGTCTCTTTACCATCGTAACCGTACAAACAGGACAATTCTGACTGCAGCATTGATTCCTCGGGCTGAGTTTACCCATGACACATACATAACTCATTTTTGACCAAAATGGCATATGTCGCATTTTTATTATAACCACCGAGTTATCCTCGGGCCAATGCAAAAGGCCCTGGGAGCATGAAAAGTGAACTGGTTTTTGCTGAATTAAACTTTTGTTTAACTCAACTGAAAAATAAAAGACTATGGGATATTTCTGACTCTTCATAGTTGCGTTTTTGATCACCAGACGAGGCATTGCAAATATGAATACCTATGACCTGTTGTTTGAATAAAAAAAAGTCTAAATTCGAAAAATATTTGTGAATTAAAAGCACCATTTTAAGACTAACTGCAAAAGAGGAAAAATCTGGCAAAATTTTTTAGAAAATTAGAAGCCTCACCTTATCTTGAAAATTGAGCACAGTAAAAGAATCAGCTTGCAATGCCTAGATGAACGTGACCAGTTTTATGATTATCTGTTAGGAATATTCTCTTGGGTCGGGGCATTTCTTGTTTAAATAGTCAATTTGGTTGTGTTATTGATTATCTCGCTATTGGTTTTGACATTAATGTTTTATCTCCTTTCATTTGGCCTAAGCCTGAATAGAGGTTCTGTGAGGCAACAGCTCCCTTCTTATTGCACAAAAATGTTTACTTTTTAAAGTAAATTGAGATTATGAGAGTGGAAAGTAAAATAGGCAAGAGGAAGCCTTGTGGACGGTTAAATTAATACGGGCACTGAAACTACAGTCACTAGTGAAAGTTGCTCCTAAGATTTTTATTTCGTTCACAATCGGGAAAGGGACTAGAGGCATAACTATATTCCGCTTCAGAGGGTTGAAACGAATTATCTTCGACTTGGCTACGTTAATGGTAAGATCATGACTTGAGCATTCGGTCTTTAGCTGATCAAATAACTGGTCTGAAAACTGCTTTGTTATGATAGTTTTTCGACCAGGTAAGCGAGCACTATGGACAGATCATCTACAAACTTGTAACGATCGTCGTGATGGTTAAGCAGGGAATTAATTACAGCCAGGAAAATTATTCCAGATAATTTTGTGCCTTGTGGGGCCCCACAAGAAGTATCTGACCATGATGAATCCGAATCGTTTTCGTGGAGTGCAAAGACTTTTTGTTTTTGGCCAGTTAAGAAGTCAAGTACAAGGCCAAGGGTGCGTCGTTTGGCCCCCATTTCCTGGAGATTCATGCCTGCAGTCCGGTGGCGGATTAGGTCAAAGGCCTTTCGGAAATCCACCGCGCAAATGTCGACGAAACAGCTACCCTTTTCAAGCCATTGGAGGACGCAGTCAAACATCCGTACTAGGTAGATTTTAGTACTACACTTGGGGAGTCCACCGTACTGGAATTTATCAATATGCCCATGAATTTGTTTCAGAAGAAACTTGAGTATAAAGGCCTCAGTTACTTTTGCCAAACAAGGTGTAAGTGAGATCGGGCGGAGATCGTCGCATGCACTAGGGGCGTGCTTTTTTGGAATAATTCTAATATAGGCCCTTTTCCACTGTGACGGGAAAAAGCCAGAAGCAAAACACTCGTTAATGAGGCTGGGCAGTGGTAATGCTATGAAGGCTGCATATTCACGTAGCAGTTTGGCAGGTAATTCACCAGGGTATGAAGATGTATTCGGTTTGATCTTCCGTAATTCCGTGTAAACATCAAACTCACTGACTATTATGTTGTTCTCAGGCTCACATTTTTTAAGTATGGTGGACTTTTCATGAGCCGTAATAGTTGGATAGGTATTACAGATCTTGGTAAAGAATTCACTCACTTCTTCTGCACTGATTAAGGACCCACCATCATTGCTGATCTTTACACTGCTGTCAAAAGCTTGGCCGGCCACTTTTTTCACAGCGTTGTGCCACGTTTGGGGTCTGAAGTAAGTAATTGGGAGTGCATGGTTTCACGACCATACCGAGCTTTGGCTTTCTTTACCAAAGAGACTATTTGATTTCGCAATTTCTTGCCGTTGATTATATCACCACGGGAGTAGAGGCGAGACCTCTCTTTTATTAGTGATTTAATAGCTGGAGATATCCACAGTTTGTCATATTCACTAACAACAAATGATTTTGTTGTAAAGATCTTTAGGTATTGACTGTATAACGTGGCATTGAAATCGGATACCTTAGTTTCCAAGAGCCCGGTATTGTACACTTCGGGGAAGTCATATGTGCCAATCCATCGACCGTATTCACAGATGGCCGACTCCGTACAAGGACGAACAGTGACACGGGATAGTTTGGGCTTTGGTAAAGACTCTCTTGCTTTCCAAAAAATTGCGTTGTGGTCTGACATGCCAACGGGACCAAGAAAAAAGGGAGGGGAGTAAAAATCATCACAATTTGTGAGTATAAGGTCCAATATGCCCCCCAAAGAGTGGGTGGGTATGTGTACTATTTGTTTTAAAGACAAACAAGATGATAACCAACTCTTCTTGGTTTGGTTAAAGTCTCCTCTCTTGGATATTCCGACATTAACAATCTTTTGATTGGCAAAGACATTTAAAGATTGAAAGGAACACCACACCCTTTGAAGCTGTTTGCTGTCATACGTTTTAACTTGCTTTTTGCTAATTTTTACACACTTTTCTTTTTCTTAATTTGGCATCTGTTCCTATAAAAAAAACTGCATATAGAGATCTATTTTGTCCCTATTTTTTTTCAAAAGAAATTTATGGTTGTGAAAGTTTCAACTTAATTAATTCAAGCCATGAGGTCTTATTCCGACTGTCTTTAGTATGTAAAGCGGGATCGAAGAAGATATTTTGGTATGAAGGGGCTTAACGTTCTGAAGAATTGACAGCTATAGGCTTTTCCGTACAGTTTTAATCGCATGCTTCTGGTTATTTTTTTTGACAACCATGAACATCGCAAGTTACTTTTCATGGAAGGCAGGGCTGATTTTTCAAGTAGGCCTTTGACAGAAGTTTCCCTAGAGCAAGATATTTGTTACTCTGTGTAGCAGCCATCTACTAACATTAAATATGGACATCTTATCGAACGCTGTAAAATAAATCAAAACAAGTATGTATAATGAAGATTACTGTCAGGAATATTCACCGATAGCTTTCCCCTGTAAAAAAAAACAACTAGGCTTTCATATTTATATACTTTATGTAATACGATCACAAAGTTAAATCATTGCTTAAAAATTCTCTGCATTTGTGATGAAGAAAAAGGTTAATCTTTGTATGAATATTTTGAGCTGTTGATGCTTTAAATGTTTGTTAGTGTTTTGGCTGACTGTTTGCCAAGCAGAAAACAAAACTATGGTTTGTAATCTGCCTTCTTTTCTACAGCTTGGTTTGTCAACCTACCTCAAGAAAAAAACTTAAGAAAACCCTACCTCGAGATAAAAAAAAAATACCGACGCAATTGCACAAGGACGTTGCCTCCGTAGTGGACCTTGCTTAGTTGCCTCCGTAGTGCATCACGCTTGGACCTTGCGGTTGAGGTGCCCTCAAATGTTTGAAAATCATAATTTTTGGAAGAAACAGCACATTGCTGCTCCATTTTTCGAATGGAGAACTGGTTGACCTATATAGCGACTGGACTGAATCATTTTATGTGATTTGTTTTATATAGTAAGTAAACTAAGTATCTTTGGTAAAATTCTTGTTAGGGACTTCTTGCTATCTTGAAATGTAGTTGATTTCAGTAAACGAAACTTACAGTGATGAGTTCTAGGGAATTAAAGTGAGTCCTTTGAATCAAAATGGAATAGTTGTGGGCATCAAGTCATGGCTAATTGTAGAAAAAACCAGAAAAGGTCTAAAATATGTGTCTATCTGGGTAGGTATTGCTTAGCTACTATGTCTACCCTTTTCTGAGGGTATATCTACCCTTTTCATCAAGTTTAGTCTTACCCATCAGAAGTTACGAGCCTGAGAGAATTTGCCTTATTTTAGAAAGGAGGCGGAAACACCCTCTAAAACAATCACACTTAACGAAAATCACACCATCAGATTCAGCGTATCAGAGATCCCCACTGTAGAAGTTTTAAGCTCCTGTCTACAAAAATGTGGAATTTGTATTTTTTGCCAGAAGACAGATCAAGGATGCGTGTTTATTTGTTTTTTTGTTTTTCCGGGATGATCGTATCGACCCCAGTGGTCCTGGAATGTCTTGAGAGGAGGCTCATTCTAACGGAAATTAAAAGTTATAGTGTTCTTTTTAAGTGGTCAAAAAATTGGAGGGCACCTAGGCCCCAAGTCACGATCAAAATTTTGAGATAGCCATTCTGTTTAACTTAGTCGTAAACCTAATAGATATGTCTTTGGGAACACTCAATCCCCAACAGTCACTGGGGGAGGGATTGCTAGTTACAAACTTCGACCATTGTTTACAGATAGTAATGGTTATTGTGAAGTGTATAGACGTTTTCAGGGAGACTTTTTTGCGTTAGGTGAGGAGCGGGGGTTATGTAGGAGGATCTTTCCATGGAGGAATTTTTCATGAGGGAGGAGAATTTCCATGAAGGGGGCGCAGGATTTTCTAGCATTATTTAAAAAAAAACAATGATAAATTAAATAATTTTTTTCAACTGGAAGTAATGAGCAGCATTGAAACTTAAAACGAACATAAGATATTACGTATATAAGAGGGTTCGTCTCCTCCACAATACCTTGCTATTTACGCTAAAGTATTTTTAGTAATTTTAAATATTTATTCCACGGCCTTTGTGATTCAGGGGTCGTTCTTAAAGATTTGTGACAAAATTCAAGCTCTAGTGTAAAGACCGAGGTATTGACGAGGGGGCGAACCCCCTCATATACGGAATAAAAATACACAAATATAAAAATTTGTTACGTAAGTTAGTTCGTAAGGTACGTTTCTTTATTACTAACAAAAACGTTCTTAAAAAAAGAAAAAATAAAAAAATCTAGTTGCATTTTTAAGTAACCAAAAATTGGAGGGCAACTAGCCCTCCTCTAGACCCCCTTTTTTTATCAGAACTATGAGAAAGCCATTTAGCAAAAAAAAATAACATGCAAATTTTGTTTTATTTATTCATATGCGGTGAGCCAAAATCAAAACATGCATTAATTCAAAAACGTTCAGAAATTAAATAAAACTACAAGCTTTTTTTTTAACTGCAAGTAAGGAGCGGCATTTAAAACGAACCGAAATTATTCCGTATATGAAAGGGGCCGTCCCCTCCTCAACGCCTCGCTCTTTACGCTTTTTTTCATTGTTTTAAAAAGTAGAGTTGTGACAAAGAGTCAAACTTTAGCGTAAAGAGTGGGGCGTTGAGGAGGGGACAACCCCTTTCATACACGGAATAATTTCTGTTCGTTTTAAGTTTTAATGTCGCTCCTTACTTTCAGTTAAAAACTTGTTTTTTTATCTAATTACCAATCCAAGGTCAAGTCTGCTGCGCTACCCCATACTAGAGAGTCTTAGCCACCATGGTAACTAAAAATGTTCTCGCCCGGGTTCGAACCGGGGACTTTGTGCGTGTGAAGCACACGTGATAACCACTACACTACGAGAACTTAGTTTATTTACTAAAGTTTTTGCTCTTTGACTTCGGCTTTTGATCCAGTATTTACCGTTACTAAAGAGGGACTTGAACTTCAATTCCCCTTCTCCTACAACAGCTATTTAAGAAGAGTTTTATAGCCGCTGTTTTGTAGTAACTTAGAAATATTGCTGGCAGGAGCAATGAATTTTTCAAGCGTGATTCGGAATGTAAGCGAACCGAATATTCGTCTACGCGACGATACTTTCCCAAGGCGAAATTTGATTTCTGTTTGAAACTAGCTTTAGACTCTATTTTTGATGGTCTAACTGCCTAAAGAACTATCAGAAATATACCGTCTTTAAAAAATTAGGGAGGTAAGAAATGAATTTACTTATAATTAAATCGTTGCTGGCAGGGAAAAAAATCGTTGCTCCCGGGTCAAATTCTATTCTTGTTAGAACTAAACAATTAGCATGGAAATTTCATCTTCAAAAAAAAGGAAAATTCAGAAAACTGGAGAAATCGTCAACAAACTAATTCATGTATTCTGAGGGACAAGGAAATGTATTAATGCACAATATTGCTGGTAGAAGATTCCCCTTTGTGACCACATCACTTCCGTAGAATGAAGTAAAATGTAACTTCCGATCGGAATTCTATTCCTGATAGAACCTGACAGGACTCTTATGTCATAGGCTAACTCAACATTTACAATGAAAATGTCGTCTTGTTAAAATAATAGGAACCTGAACGATTGTCTTAGAGCCTGAAATCCTAGTGCCAGAGGCACCAGTTTCTGTGATAATTAAAAGTGCGACACATGCAATTTTTGTAATTTTCACTTGGGTAAAAAAAAAGGAATAAAAATAGTCGGTTGTAGTTGCTCTGAAGCATGCAGCTAATGGAGATAAAGGAAATATTTTCTAAACCAACTTGTTATTCTCTTTTCAGTGTTATACATCAAGTTCAAGTATTCTGAGCGAATTCAAAATTATTCCATTGTATGGCGTATGTCTCCTTTTTTCTTGACATAAAAAGGAGACACATGCCAGATCCCCATGTTACAGCTCCAAAAGATAATTCTCTTCGTTCATTCTGAATTGCAACAAGACCTGATAAAAAAGAGACATTCGCCACTTAGAGGCGTAAGTCTCTTTACCGTCGTAACCGTACGAACAGGACAATTCTGACTGCAGCATTGATTCCTCAGGCTGAGTTTATCCATGACACATACATAACTCATTTTTGACCAAAATGGCATATGTCGCATTTTTATTATAACCACCGAGTTATCCTCGGGCCAATGCAAAAGGCCCTGGGAGCATGAAAAGTGAACTGGTTTTTGCTGAATTAAACTTTTGTTTAACTCAACTGAAAAATAAAAGACTATGGGATATTTCTGACTCTTCATAGTTGCGTTTTTGATCACCAGACGAGGCATTGCAAATATGAATACCTATGACCTGTTGTTTGAATAAAAAAAAGTCTAAATTCGAAAAATATTTGTGAATTAAAAGCACCATTTTAAGACTAACTGCAAAAGAGGAAAAATCTGGCAAAATTTTTTAGAAAATTAGAAGCCTCACCTTATCTTGAAAATTGAGCACAGTAAAAGAATCAGCTTGCAATGCCTAGATGAACGTGACCAGTTTTATGATTATCTGTTAGGAATATTCTCTTGGGTCGGGGCATTTCTTGTTTAAATAGTCAATTTGGTTGTGTTATTGATTATCTCGCTATTGGTTTTGACATTAATGTT
The DNA here is from genome assembly GCF_032884065.1 of Artemia franciscana. NCBI lineage: Eukaryota > Metazoa > Arthropoda > Branchiopoda > Anostraca > Artemiidae > Artemia > Artemia franciscana. Next base: position 12,726,684 of record NC_088871.1, on the reverse strand, counting down.
TTATCTCCTTTCATTTGGCCTAAGCCTGAATAGAGGTTCTGTGAGGCAACAGCTCCCTTCTTATTGCACAAAAATGTTTACTTTTTAAAGTAAATTGAGATTATGAGAGTGGAAAGTAAAATAGGCAAGAGGAAGCCTTGTGGACGGTTAAATTAATACGGGCACTGAAACTACAGTCACTAGTGAAAGTTGCTCCTAAGATTTTTATTTCGTTCACAATCGGGAAAGGGACTAGAGGCATATCTATATTCCGCTTCAGAGGGTTGAAACGAATTATCTTCGACTTGGCTATGTTAATGGTAAGATCATGACTTGAGCATTCGGTCTTTAGCTGATCAAATAACTGGTCTGAAAACTGCTTTGTTATGATAGTTTTTCGACCAGGTAAGCGAACAGTAGGGACAGATCATCTACAAACTTGTAACGGTCGTCGTGATAACTAACCAGGGAGTTTATTACAGCCAGGAAAATTATTCCAATTAATTTCGTGCCTTGTGGGGCCCCACGAGAAGTATATGACCCTGATGAATCCGAATCATTTTCGTGGAGTGCAAAGACTTTTTGTTTTTGGCCAGTTAAGATGTCAAGTACAAGGCCAACGGTGCGTCGTTTGGCCCCCATTTCCTGGAGATCCATGCCTGCAGTCAGGTGGCGGATTAGGTCAAAGGCCTTTCGGAAATCCACTGCGCAAATGTCGACGAAACAGCTACCCTTTTCAAGCCATTGGAGGACGCAGTCAAACATCCGTACTAGGTAGATTTTAGTACTACACTTGGGGAGTCCACCGTACTGGAATTTATCAATATGCCCATGAATTTGTTTCAGAAGAAACTTGAGTATAAAGGCCTCAGTTACTTTTGCCAAACAAGGTGTAAGTGAGATCGGGCGGAGATCGTCGCATGCACTAGGGGCGTGCTTTTTTGGAATAATTCTAATATAGGCCCTTTTCCACTGTGACGGGAAAAAGCCAGAAGCAAAACACTCGTTAATGAGGCTGGGCAGTGGTAATGCTATGAAGGCTGCATATTCACGTAGCAGTTTGGCAGGTAATTCACCAGGGTATGAAGATGTATTCGGTTTGATCTTCCGTAATTCCGTGTAAACATCAAACTCACTGACTATTATGTTGTTCTCAGGCTCACATTTTTTAAGTATGGTGGACTTTTCATGAGCCGTAATAGTTGGATAGGTATTACAGATCTTGGTAAAGAATTCACTCACTTCTTCTGCACTGATTAAGGACCCACCATCATTGCTGATCTTTACACTGCTGTCAAAAGCTTGGCCGGCCACTTTTTTCACAGCGTTGTGCCACGTTTGGGGTCTGAAGTAAGTAATTGGGAGTGCATGGTTTCACGACCATACCGAGCTTTGGCTTTCTTTACCAAAGAGACTATTTGATTTCGCAATTTCTTGCCGTTGATTATATCACCACGGGAGTAGAGGCGAGACCTCTCTTTTATTAGTGATTTAATAGCTGGAGATATCCACAGTTTGTCGTATTCACTAACAACAAATGATTTTGTTGTAAAGATCTTTAGGTATTGACTGTATAACGTGGCATTGAAATCGAATACCTTAGTTTCCAAGAGCCCGGTATTGTACACTTCGGGGAAGTCATATGTGCCAATCCATCGACCGTATTCACAGATGGCCGACTCCGTACAAGGACGAACAGTGACACGGGATAGTTTGGGCTTTGGTAAAGACTCTCTTGCTTTCCAAAAAATTGCGTTGTGGTCTGACATGCCAACGGGACCAAGAAAAAAGGGAGGGGAGTAAAAATCATCACAATTTGTGAGTATAAGGTCCAATATGCCCCCCAAAGAGTGGGTGGGTATGTGTACTATTTGTTTTAAAGACAAACAAGATGATAACCAACTCTTCTTGGTTTGGTTAAAGTCTCCTCTCTTGGATATTCCGACATTAACAATCTTTTGATTGGCAAAGACATTTAAAGATTGAAAGGAACACCACACCCTTTGAAGCTGTTTGCTGTCATACGTTTTAACTTGCTTTTTGCTAATTTTTACACACTTTTCTTTTTCTTAATTTGGCATCTGTTCCTATAAAAAAAACTGCATATAGAGATCTATTTTGTCCCTATTTTTTTTCAAAAGAAATTTATGGTTGTGAAAGTTTCAACTTAACTAATTCAAGCCATGAGGTCTTATTCCGACTGTCTTTAGTATGTAAAGCGGGATCGAAGAAGATATTTTGGTATGAAGGGGCTTAACGTTCTGAAGAATTGACAGCTATAGGCTTTTCCGTACAGTTTTAATCGCATGCTTCTGGTTATTTTTTTTGACAACCATGAACATCGCAAGTTACTTTTCATGGAAGGCAGGGCTGATTTTTCAAGTAGGCCTTTGACAGAAGTTTCCCTAGAGCAAGATATTTGTTACTCTGTGTAGCAGCCATCTACTAACATTAAATATGGACATCTTATCGAACGCTGTAAAATAAATCAAAACAAGTATGTATAATGAAGATTACTGTCAGGAATATTCACCGATAGCTTTCCCCTGTAAAAAAAAAACAACTAGGCTTTCATATTTATATACTTTATGTAATACGATCACAAAGTTAAATCATTGCTTAAAAATTCTCTGCATTTGTGATGAAGAAAAAGGTTAATCTTTGTATGAATATTTTGAGCTGTTGATGCTTTAAATGTTTGTTAGTGTTTTGGCTGACTGTTTGCCAAGCAGAAAACAAAACTATGGTTTGTAATCTGCCTTCTTTTCTACAGCTTGGTTTGTCAACCTACCTCAAGAAAAAAACTTAAGAAAACCCTACCTCGAGATAAAAAAAAAATACCGACGCAATTGCACAAGGACGTTGCCTCCGTAGTGGACCTTGCTTAGTTGCCTCCGTAGTGCATCACGCTTGGACCTTGCGGTTGAGGTGCCCTCAAATGTTTGAAAATCATAATTTTTGGAAGAAACAGCACATTGCTGCTCCATTTTTCGAATGGAGAACTGGTTGACCTATATAGCGACTGGACTGAATCATTTTATGTGATTTGTTTTATATAGTAAGTAAACTAAGTATCTTTGGTAAAATTCTTGTTAGGGACTTCTTGCTATCTTGAAATGTAGTTGATTTCAGTAAACGAAACTTACAGTGATGAGTTCTAGGGAATTAAAGTGAGTCCTTTGAATCAAAATGGAATAGTTGTGGGCATCAAGTCATGGCTAATTGTAGAAAAAACCAGAAAAGGTCTAAAATATGTGTCTATCTGGGTAGGTATTGCTTAGCTACTATGTCTACCCTTTTCTGATTTCAATAGAATAAAACATTTCACACATGGTTTGTCTATAGCCTACCTATCTGATTTCTGACAAAAAAAAAACTTTTGCTTATATCAAACCTTGTAAATTGGAATTAAGCAAAATTATGATATTCAAAATGCTTTTTTGGTAGCCTACCTCATTTGAGCAGAAGATCTATTTTGCAATGTTTTTCACTTTGTTATGCACAGATTGTAAATGATCATCACAGGTCAAGGAGTGGAGGTAGATGCTTCAAAATATCTTCCCAGGAGATCTCTTAAGGCCCATGATACATTCCTGAGAGTTTAATTCACCTAATTTGACTATAGGCATAGCCTAGTAAAGAATTTTACCAAGGTTAAAATAGGGCAAATACTGAGCAGTCCACATTTCTGACCTACAAATAAAGTGAATGTATCAATTAATGCTTTTTTTATGCTATTTCTGAATGTAGGCTAGTAGCCTAACCACTTTTGGGCACAAATTCAGTTTTAACCTAACCTTACCCAAATATATAGCCCCCATTATATTAGGGGGTTTTCTGCCATTCAAGCAAAAAACTGCTTGCTAACAATTTTTGAAACACTAGTGTTTCTTCCATCCAATTAAAAACTGTTTGCTAAAATAGTTAGAGGCTAACAAATGTGTTTTTGCTGTTCAAAACCTACCTGTTAGCTAAAATGTTAACAAACACTTGAATTGCAGAAAAATTCCTGGTAAAATTCTAGTTAATTGACTTCTTGCTATCTCAGAAAGGGTTTAAGTTAGGAAAATGAAACTTTCAGGAATAAATCTACAGACTAAAGTATGTCCTGGGAAGGTATTTTGAAGCAACTACCTCCACTCCTTCTCCCTCTAGAGGACCCTGACCTTTGATGACCTTTAAAATATGTGTGTTAAAAAAGTGAAATGGTTGCAAAATAGATCTTCTGCTTAATTGAAGTACAACAAAATTGTTTTCAGCTTCATAACTTTGCTCAATTCCATTTTATAAGGTTTTAAAGATATGCAAATACATTTCTTAAATTCTGAAAAAAAACAAAAAACATTGATATGGCTCAAAATTCTATTGAAATAACAGGAACTGCATTTTCAGAACTAAAGGTAACTAAAATTAAACTGGTAACTAAAAATTAAGGTAAAATATTGTTTTGTCAAAATTTCAATAGGTATAGACCTGTCATTTAGGCAAATTTCAGGGCCCTCTAGAGGGAGAAGGAGTGAAGGTGAGTACTTTAAAATACCTTCCTGGGACATACTTTAGCCTGTAGACTTATCTCTGAAAGTTTCATTTTCCTAACCTAAACCCTTTCCGAGATAGCAAGAAGTCAATTGACTAGAATTTTACCAAATTCCTATATTTCCCATTGGTTTTTTTATTCTCAATTTTGTTTCTGGTGATTATATTTACAGGTTAACCAATTTTAACAAGTTTCTTGAACAGAGGTATATAGACCATGTCTAAAATAAGTAAAAAAGCTATTATCTTTAATGGTCTATAAAAAGCTTAAAACTGAATTTGTTCTAAAAGTGATTTTTACTATTTGGAAAGAGCATAAAAAAAGGCATTGAGTTGTATGTTCACTTTATGTGGAGGTCAGAAATATGGACTGTGCAATATTAGCCATGAATAGTAGTCCTCCAGAAAGAGACATGCTAGAGCAACAAGAGAGACATTGCTATTAGATTGTTAATTTCTGCTCTTTTTCATGGTTTTGTTTACCAGCCCACTCCCTCCTCTTAATGGCCTTAGGCTATAAACAAATATAAAATAAAAGTTGTACCATTAGACTCCTTATTTTATGCTCTATATTAACATAGGCTAATGGTTGTTACTCAGGCAATACACCCCTCTCCCTGGTGAACATGTATATATTCTTAGTAATGTAGAGAGGGGGGAGGGGTGACAGAAACACTAGTGTTTAAAAAATAGGCCTTTCTTGAATAGGCCTATAAATGTTTCTTGGCTAGTTGGTTAAGGTGTAGGCTACTAGGTAACAGTCTGGGTAAATGCATACCAGATTCCATTGCAAATGTACTGTGCAAACAATGAACAAGCAGCAAGAAGAAGAGAGGTATGCTATTGAAAACTATTGCATTATTTTTCCCCTATTTTTCTCATCTATAGTTGGTCTAAATAAAGCCAGTCTGAGAATAAAAAATAATAATTGTATTAAGAAGGGCAGTGAGCAGTATATTTAAAATCAGCATTAATCAGGTGGTATAATCATCTATTAGCTAATAGAATTGTGTAAAAATCAATAAACTTAACTCAGATTCTCTATTCAGTCCCCATTCTAAATATGATAGCTGCTGCTATCACAGTGTTGTCCAAGTCCCTAATAGGACCAGATATAACCCTTGATATACAGACACTTACTGATTTGCTTGTCTTTTTCTCAAATTTGCTTTATTTGGCATTATAAACAAACTATTGAGGAGAAATAAACACAAAATATAGTGGTGAAAACAGTAAAAAGAGTAAACTTTTTTAAATTATCATGGGCTATATTTGCCTCCATTGAAGCGGGGGGGGGGGGCTGTGATGCAGTAATTATTATATTCAGAAAGAGCATTGAATAGAGAACCTGATTGTATTTTTCCTTTTTCCTATTTGATTTTGTTCTATCATTAATCATAACTGGCTAATTAATAAGTTAAGTTTGGATGAATGAAACTTTCAGGAATAGACATATAGCCAAAATTAGGGGGTACTCTTGATGCAAGGCTGGGTATAACTCTAGATAGGGAAATTTTGTCATTTTGGAAAGAGGGAATAAAACTTTCAGGAATGGATCCAGGATCTAAATTACTACTACTACTACTACTACTAATAACTCACTGCAGCACCAAGCCGCCTGAGGCCAACACAGCTACGCACGCTCCTCCTCCAACCTAATCTATTTAAAGCCTCCCTCTTTACACCCTCCCAGGAAGTTCCCATTTCCTTTAAATCCTTATTTATGACATCCTCCCAACCCAGACAAGGACGACCTGCTTTCCGTGTAGCCCCAGACGGTTGGCCAAAAAGGACAATCTTCGGTAATCTGTCATCCTTCATCCGTAGAACGTGGCCTAGCCATCTCAACCTTTCTTTCATTATAGCCCCAGAAAGCGGGATTGAACCACACTTTTTGTACAACCTACTGTTTGAAATACGGTCAGTCAGCCGGGTACCCAGAACAATCCGTAGGCAATTTCTCTGGAAAACATCTAGTAAATTTTCATCTGCTTTTCGGAGTGTCCATGCTTCAGAGCCATTTACCTTAAATTGCAGCTTGGAGCAATCTAAGGATTTTTCCTTGTAGAAACTTCTGAGTTGACAATACATGACATATAGTTGAATATGTACACTTGACTAGTGGTTTGATGTTGCTGATTTGAGTGCTTCCTATTATACTTCCATTATTTTGTTGACCATTTGCTGTCATGATGGTTCTTAAAGCTGTTTGTGGTTTGGGCAGCAATAGTATTTGGTAGCAATATGTTCCAGAGGTTGGCAACACGGTTGGTCAGAAAATAGGTGCATTGCCACTTTGAGGAGTAATGCCTGGATAACTGTAAGTTATGTTCCCTTGTGCAAGAGTCCTGAGACACCAGAGGAAGAAGATCAGGAAGTGCCTTTGAATTAATAAGTTTATGAACCAGAATGGCCTGTCTTCTTCTATAAACCAGAGTTGGGAGTTTCAGCTTGCATAGCCTTGTAGGGTAAGGGAGTTCATACAGTCCACTCACCATCTTAGTGGTTCTTCTCTGGACATCTTCAAGAATTTTAACATCTTTTTTGAAAAAGGGGAATGCAAGGACCATACCTGTCTCCAGCTTTGGCCAAACAAGTCCTTTGAACAAAAGGTTCAGAAGTTTAGAAGAACAGGAGGAAATTGTTCTTTTTATGAGCCCTAGTTATGAGCTAGCTGATGCTACTGCCTTCTTTGCAGAATTTAAATATATATATCTTTGCAGAATTTTAATTCTTTTCTAAATTTAAGATGCTCATCAATTATTACTCCTAGGTCATGTTCTTCCAACACTGTTGAAAGGGAATGACCATAAAGAGAGTAAGTTGTATTGATATTCTTGTGTCCAAAGTGTAGAACATGGTAAGAACAACAAAAATGTTCAAAGGCCTCAAACAAATACCACACAAAGATCATTTATATCACTTGAAGCTTCCTACTCTCAAATACTAGAGGAAAGTGGGTTGACATGATTATAGCTCACAAAATTATTTCCTGAAACATTGTCTCTGCTCTTATCCCCCCCCTAAACATTCTTTGACAAGAGGGCATTCCAAGAAGTGCTCCTCAATCCAAGAAAGAAGCCATTTCTTCAGCAAGCACGTAACAAACTTGTGGAATCAACTCTCTGAATATATAGTGGTGGCTGATTTGACAGGTTTATTCAAGCAAAATCTTGACAAAGAATGGCTACAACAAGTGCTCCTATACAACTGGGAAGCTGTTGAGTCATCAACCCATATATAGCAAGCAACCACATCAAACAACCTACAGAAGTGATAACAGAGCATTATAAGGATAGAAAATCCTTAGATTTACTCCAAGCTGCAATTAAATGAATTTGAATAGTTAAAATGAATTTGGAAGCAAACTTGCTTTTTTTTTAATTAAAATGAATTCCTATATGACTTTAAATTTTACTCAAATTATTGGGACTGCATTTTAAAAACCTAAACTCACAGAAAATTAGACTGAAGCCAAAATTGAAGGAACTTTTTTGGGAAGAAAAAAGTTAAAACCAGCATAGATCTGTCTTTTATACACCCTTCTAAGTATTAGAAGTAGTAAATGAGCAGAGGTAGGAACTAGAAAAATACTTAGTTAGAATATAATTTATCTTTGGATTTATTCCCAGAAGTTTTAGTATATAACTTAATTGCTTTCCAAGGTATTGGAAAGCCCCTCATCTAGTGTAACCTTGGCATAAGATTACTTTTCTGAGCCAAACTTCATAATGGTGAAGGATTGCGGAAAGGATGGTAAACAATGAAACATCTGCCTTTAATATCTTCCTAGGGTATAATTTAGACTCTGAATTTACTTTTGAAAGTTTTCATGCTCCTCCCTCAACTATTTTTCAAGATAAACAAAATCCTCTCTTCTAGAATTTTACCTTAATTTGAATTACAGAGTAAAAATAAGGCCTGGGGTTCAGGTCCAATCAATATCAGTCTCTAAGCTAAAAGGATCGCATTATTTGCTGGGGAGGAGGAGGGTGTTTGGGGGCTGAGAATTGGGCAAAAAATGTTTTCACTTCACCAGTTAGAAACTTTCAACTGGGAGTCTTTGGGCCAAGAGGAATCAAATATAAACTAGTTGATTGGCAACATGGTGCCTGGAATGAAAAATGGGTCCTTAAAAAGGGCAAACATTTTTTTCTTTCTAGATTGAAACTTATATCCTTGAGTCTTCAGGGTATGGGGATCCAAACGCAAAAAAAAACAAAAAACATGGGGCCCAGTAAAGGACAAAAAAGCTTATTCTGAAGAGCTTAAAGCTTAAAACAAAACAAAAAAATGGCTAAGGGAATGGTAAAAAGTTTGTTTGTTGGCGAAGGCCACTCGAAATGCCTAATGGGCTAAAAAAAAATTCTGGTTGCCTTGAAACATATTTTCTTGTGATGTAGAAATCCCAACACTAAAAAAAATAAATAAATAAATGAACAACAAATTTTGTTCATCACATGAAGGGCCAAATTTTTTATTTAGTTGGGACCTTGGGGCCCTTGAAATTGGCAACCAAAAACAGTCCAGGTGACCATTCAGAAGAAACAACCAAAAATGGTCGTTTCTTCCAATTGGCTTCAGACTTTTAAGAATCAATGCCTGGGTTAAGGAACCAAACATATTGTTTAAAGGGAGGGGTGCCTAGAAATGGGCCAAAAAGTGCATTGTTCTTGACCAGTTTGAAATTTACTGCCATAAGTTCCTAAGCCAAGGGGGACTTATTATAAAAAAAAGATGGAGGAGCAGTCCTGCACAACAAAAATTGAGAACAAAATTGGTTCACCCCAGAACAGGGCCAAAAACATTTTTTATCTTAACTTGAAACTAATGCCAATAAGTTCCTATACTAAGGTAGTCTTCAGACACAAAAACAATTTAGTTTGAGATCACAGCCGCCCAAAAACTGGCAGTAGAATTTAATTTTTTCAGTTGGCTTGATACTTGACAAACAAAAACTGCATCAAATAATAATAGGGATGTTACTGCCCTAAATCCTCTAAAGAGGATTTATACAAAATTTTTGTATTTTTAATGTTATAACAATAGGAGACTGTTTAAATATACTTTTTTTTTTTTTCAGAAATATTGTAACTTCTAGGAATTCCATCACTGTTTTTAACTATCAATTCGCTTTCATTGGTCAAATATGCAGTAAATTTTTATTCATACTCTCTTCTTTTTAAATGCACTTCTTTTAAATGTGTAGAATATCAATTGATAAATTATCTATTAATTCACCAATTCCAAATAATGTTTCAATAAATTAAACAGATTGCTTTGAAAATTTGTTTGAAGTTTTTTTTTTAACCAATTTAAACACTAAAATTCGTTATAGAGTTTTATTTGGGAATCATATCCAATATTTTGCAATATCCATTATTTTGCATGAAAATAGAATCAAATAGTAAAGTTTTGATATTTGTTTTTTAAATAGTGTGCAGTCATAAATGTATCAATCTAACAAGAAACATCTTTTCTTCCCTGTAACCTTGGTTATTACCATAATTTTCTTTTTTTTTTGTGTTGACATGCTGACACACTGTCTAAGATATATATGGCTTTCAGTAAAGCACAAATGATGCTCTGGCCTTTAGAGTTTTTTTTTTTTTTTGGGGGGGGGGGTAGTATTATTATTATTTTCAAAATATATATTTGTTTTAAATTCAGGTTGATTATTCATTCCAATTTTAGTTTTTTTTAGAATTAAGTAAAAAAAAACAAGTTTTTTTAACTGAAAGTAAGGAGCAACATTAAAACTTAAAATGAACAGAAATTACTTCGTATACGAAAGGGGCTGCTTCCCCATCATCGTCCCGCTCTTTACGCTAAAGTTTGACTCTTTCTCTCTACTCTACTTTTTAAAACAGTAAAAAACTTTAGCGTAAAGAACGCGACGTTGGTGAGTAAGAAGCCCCTTTCATATACAAAGTAATTTCTGTTCGTTTTAAGTTTTAATGTCGCTCCCTACTTTCAGTTAAAAAAAAACTTGTTTTTTTTATATTTAATTTCTGAACGTTTTTGAATCAATGCATGTTTTGATTTTGGCTCTCCGCAGAGGAATAATTAAAACGAAATTTGCATATTTTTTTTTTTTTTTGGCTAAGTGGCTTTCTCATAGTTGAATGATTTTGAGAAAAAAATAGTGGGGGAGGAAGCCTAGTTGCCCTCCGATTTTTTGGTTACTTAAAAAGGCAACTAGAGCTTTTGATTTTTTACGAATGTTTTTATTAGTAAAAGATATGCATAACTTATAAATTAGCTTATGTAACGAACTTTTGTATTCTCATGTTTTTATTACATATATGAGGGGCTCACCTCCTCCTCAGTACCTCGCTCTTTGCACTAAAGCTTAAATTTTGTCCCAATTCATTAAGAATGACCCCTGAATCACAAAAGCCATAGAATAAATAGTTGAAATTACTAAAAATACTTTAGCGTAAAAAGCAAAGTATTAGGAGGAGGCAAGCCCCTCATATGCGTAATAATTTCTGTTCGTTTTAAGTTTTAATGCTGCTCTTTACTTCCAGTTGAAAACTTTTTCCTAATTATTTGTTTTTTTTTAAATAATGCTAGAAAATCCTGCGCTCCCTTCATGGAAATTTTCTTCCCCCATGACAATTTCCTCGATGGAAAGTTCCCCCAACATATCCCCCTCTCCTTAACCCCTCCCCCAACCAAAAAATCCCCCTGAAAACGTCTGTACACTTCCCGACAACCATTACTATGTGCAAGCACTGGTCAAAGTTTGTAACTTTTAGCCCCTCCCATGGGGACTGTGGGGGAGTAAGTGGTCCCCAAAGACATCCCCAAAGACATAGTTACAAGGTTTTTCGACTACGCTGAATAAAATGGCTATCTCAGAATTTTGATCCGTTGACTTTGGGAAAATAATTAGCGTGGGAGGGAGCCTAGGTGCCCTCCAACTTTTTGGTCACTTAAAAAGGGCACTAGAACTTTTCATTTCCGTTAGAATAAGCCCTCTCGCAACATTCTAGGACCACTGAATCGATACGATCACCCCTGAAAAAAAAAAGAAAAACATCTTTCATAAAGCTTCTCAGTAAAAAAGGCATCAGTTCTTGTATTTGATCTTACGAATTATACACTTCGTATATAGGATCTTGGGCATGCTGGATATTACTTTTTAATTTTCAACCAGTCCCCCTTTTTTTGGTGATGTCTTTCTTCTTTTTTTAGGGGGGGTTATGCCAATGTTCTTATACCTATAAACATATGGTAGATAACTTTATTTTATGTATTTGAATCATTATGTAAGCCAATTTCTCTTAACATATGCATATATACCATTGTAAAAGCTATGTTTTTTTTAGTTTTGGCTACTATTATTATGGGTTGCTCTTTGCTTAGAGTCTGTTACCATCAAATGTTTGATATATGGCTGTAAGTTAGCATTATTGATTTGTCTTTGCCTTTAGTATACAATAAAAATAAAATTGAACAAATCATACACAGTATTGAGCCCCATTCTTTAAATGCTGTTTATTCACTTCCCGTTTGGCCAGTTTTGATTGGCTTAATTTTGTTTCTTGTGTTATCCTTTTCAGTTTAGCATAAATTTTTATCTTTATAACTAATAAAAAGGTAATTTTTTTCTAAAATTAGTAAAAGTAAATTTTTTTCTTCTGTCATCACAAGAACAAAGCATGCGCTATGTTTCAATTCGTTTTTCAGTTTTTCAGTTTAGCATAAATTTTTATCTTTATAACTAATAAAAAGGTCGAATTGGGTAGCCTATATATAATTGTGATGTTAATTTAACCTTATTTATTTACTCTTTTTTTCTGACAGGTTTTATTTTTAAACAATACATCCACAACTTATATACCTTGTTTCCTTCTTATGCAATGACTTATAAAAAGCACAAGAATTTTTCACATTCTTGAAATTGTCTGTGGAAGAGCTATTGTGGTTGGCATTAACTATCCAAGGTCTAGTAGATCATTTTCTTTAGGGTGTTCATCATTGCTTTAAAGAAGAAGCAGAATTTTTCTGGTGTAACTGTTTATGTTTCTCTCCTTTCCATGTAGCTTTGACGATAATGCCACTTTTTGGGCGAAGTAAGGAAAAAGATACGTCTAAGAAATCTGTTAAGAAAGATGAGCCAAGTAAACCATGCGTTTACTTGGTAATTTTTTCTGGTGTAACTGTTTATGTTTCTCTTCTTTCCATGTAGCTTTGACGATAATGCCACTTTTTGGGCGAAGTAAGGAAAAAGATACGTCTAGGAAATCTGTTAAGAAAAATGAGCCAAGTAAACCATGCGTTTACTTGGTAATTTTTTCTGGTGTAAGTGTTTATGTTTCTCTTCTTTCCATGTAGCTTTGACGATAATGCCACTTTTTGGGCGAAGTAAGGAAAAAGATACGTCTAGGAAATCTGTTAAGAAAGATGAGCCAAGTAAACCATGCGTCAGTGAAAAATTTCAGTTAAAGGACTTATTGGGAACGTAAGGATTTTATTCTGTATTTTTAATATCTCTTGCTTTTTCCGATATTTTGTGGAAGGTAACCATAACAAATAGGGTAGGATGGGGAGTGAGTATTCCCCAGCATGTTGACCCTATGTGACTTTATATTGCAATGAGTACTATTGAAATCAAAGATTTCAGAAAATAGGAATAAAAAGAATGTGAATAAAAATGAAAAATAAGACAAAAACTTGGGAATTAAAAACAAATCTCAAATGGATAGCAAGCCAAGGCCCTATAGCACCATGCTATGGATAAATGGTTCATCAGCAATTTCTTTGAATAAATATATTTATGACTTTCAGATTAATTTTTCTGTTTTAAAAGAATCACTATTTCCACGACTGTTTCTTTTCCTTCCATAGCATCAAACGAAGAAAAAACTGATACCTAAGTAAATAAGACTTTTAAATCGTCAATTCTTAATTTTTAAAGCAATCAGTATTATTGGAGCAAATATTTTGAATTGGGAGTCAATAAATGACTTGCTGGTTGGAGTTCTATACATTTGAAAGGAAATAAATATTTTGTGCAAATTCCAAATTGATTAATTTATAATTAATTAATTATAATGATTAATTGATAATGATTAATTTCAAATTGATAATTTAAATTTATATGCAAAAATTAGTGAATATTTGGGCAATGTTTAGTTTTTCAATGTTATAAAAAACTAAATGAGTAATATATATGTTCTGAGAATTCCAGGGTAGATGATTTTTGGCATTTTCAATTAGATGGACCGAGAGCCCTTTTGGTTTCTGGTTGTCTATGAAGCTCAATGTTTCCTGACTGCACAATTTTGAACATAGCTCTTAATTCCAACCAGTTGTGGCTGGGATTTGGCACTCTGCCCCCTTTTAGCATAAGGGTCGATGATAAAAAGTTTAGATGCCCCTATTTCTCTTTTGTATATTTTAGCTGTTTGACAACATCAGATTTAAGGGTCTGTGGTTGATCCCAATGAGAATCTCTAATCTTCTCATCTTTACTTGCAACTGTACTGCTGTGGCCATATGTAGATAAAATTCTCTTTCATACCTAAAGTCCCTCCTTTCTTCTTAAGTTTCGCAACTTTTCATATAAGATAAGATTTATTCATCATGAAGTACAAATACAATATTCCATTTTACTATTCCCTCAAAGGCTCTTTTGTATGTAAAAAAGGGGAAAGAAAAACGAATCGCTTACTCAGAAAAAAAAAATATCACTTGCTCACAGAGAGTAGAGCAAAAAGGAGAAGAAAAGAAAATATAGATAAAATAAAATAAAAGATGTAGACCACAAAACTAAATTGACTACATTAATGAATAGTTTAAATAGCTACCAATTGCTACTTCTATCTCTTTTGATGTCCTCTTTCCCTTTGTTCTTAATTCCTTCAGCCCTTTCTTTTTTCCATTCTTAAAATATCCTCCCTCGCAGACATAAAGATAATGAATTTCCTGAAAATTGGTCAAGTTGCCATGATTATTAGTGTGGTTGTTCATTACCTGGATGTTGTTTTCGTAAATATGAAAATAGATGAACTCTGAAATTAATGCAGTTTTTTTTCTGTACAGTACCATTGTATTTTTTTCAATTTGGTTCAAGTGTTCATTTTTAACGGTATTTATGTTTTCCATTTATGAATAATTGTTAATAGTAACATCTGTAATGGTATTAATTACTATAAAAGGACATAATCTCATCTGATATATCTTTCCTGAAAGTTGAAACAAAGTTTCAACATTCTCATTGGAAACTGTAATTAATTCATGTTTAATTCAACTTCAATACGAATTAACTGCAAACCTCGAACGATTTATTAGCTAATGCCTCTCTTCCTCGTGCGCCTTTTCCCTTTAAAAATTCCACCAATATCCCTACACAAGAGCTCATGCTCGTTATACTCGTTAAACCGGTCATTTATCTTCGTCTTTACCAATTTGATGGTAATTCGTTAAAGAAGATTGTTAAGCTTTTTTAAAAAAAAAATCGATACTAAATTTCTTTCGACGTTAATCTTTGGCCCTTCCAGTTATCAATCCACTCCCACTCTTCTGGAACGATGTAATAAATGAATCCAAAGCAAAGGCTGCTTGCTGCTCACAAATGCTGCTGGGTACAATTAAACCAGACCTGAAACTAAATAGAGAAAGTATTCAGTGGGTTGACAAGTTCCACTACCTTGGTAATCTGCTCACCAGCAACAACAACTACTCGAAAGATATAAAACAGCAGCTCGGCCTTGTGAGTTCTAGTCCCAAAATCCTTGTATCCTTATGGCGTAGCTAAGAATCTATCCCTATGTCTTGATTCATGACGTTTTGTTACTTTGATCACCCATTGTAATCTACTCTTGTGAAACTCGGACGCTGAAAGTGGGTGACTATTGTCTACCCACAGCATTTGAAACTAAATGCCTCCTCCAAATCTCTAGGACCACCTAACTGGATAGAATCTCAAGTGTCGAACTCCTTGACTGCCTTAAAATCCAACAAATAATCCCTACCTCCAGCGACCTCGACGGATCAGTCACGTTCAACGGGTGAGTCAGCCCAGTCTCCCGAATATAATCTTTGAAAGCCAAATTTATGGTTCTCGCCCTTTTGGCCTTCCTCAAAAAGGTGGAAAGATACCTTAGCGCCTCACCCCTCTTGAACCTGCTCTGTCTAGCAGAAGACCGCAAGGGACACAGTTGGCATATCCACACCATCACGAAGAAAAAAGCACCAATACGATTTTTAAGGACGGACAGGATTTAAGTCAAGTAAGTTAAGAGGAACGAGAAATTTAATTTCTATCTAATACTTTTAACTTTTTATTGTATCCTGAACATGCTCAAAGGCATTAAACCTCGGATACTATTATGACATCCGATAGTTCCTAGTTGTACAGAATAGAGATAAGTGTTTTGAATCCCTTTGGTGTTGTTTGGATACAGCCTACATTATTTCCTCATTAGAAATAGAGAGAGAGAGAGAGAGGGAGAGCTATTAGTTTCCCCTAATTCCTTGTAGACAATTAATGTAACCTGTAATATAATTCTGTATAAGAGGTAATCAATAGGAGAAGGTTGATCTATTTGCTGAAAGACAATGAAAGTTGTGTTAAAGCTCGCTTTAGCAATGGAAATTAAGGGTTTAAGATGTAAATCAAGCAATAATTTCGACTGGACATTTTTCAAATTTAATCTAGCCTGTATTTCATTTCCTAAGGTGACTTAAAACACTATTTTCACTATTTTGAATGCTCAAGCTGGCCTTAAACAGTTTTTTCCTGAAAGATGTATACCAGTAAATTCTTGGCTAGATGGGGTAAAACACAAATCAAAATTGCGAAGGAGGGGGAACGCTAAAAGCCATAGTTTCCATTTGTTTCCTTGATTTTGTAGGGGAGAATACTGCCATTGACAGAAAAAGATGTGCGTGTAACTGAACCCCAAGCCTCGTGGCTTGCAACTCAACCCCATTTGACTGAATCCTTGTTCAGTTGAACCCTCCTTCAACTGTACTTATTGCTGCAACCATGACCTGCAATTGTTCGGACCCTGGACATGAAAAATTTCGCTTATTTTCAAATATATAGGATAGGCGCATAAATTAATATTTTTAAGAGGGGGATTAGGGTTGAATAGGGTTGATTTGAATGGGGTATGCAAACAGGTTTAATTAAACGGGTTTAGTTAAATGAGGGTTAAATTGCGTGGAAGTTGAGTGGATTGAGGGTTTAAATAAATGGTGGTTTAGATGCACGAGGGTTGAATTAAACGGTGGTTGAGTTGAATGTGGTTGAGTTGCACGGATATTGAATTTAGTGAGGGTTGGGATGCATGATGGTTCAGTTTGAATAGGATTGGAGTGCAGAATCAGATGCACGATGCACGAAAGGGGGGTTCAGATGCACGAGCGTTCAGCTACACGAGGGTTCAGTTGCAATGGAACCACAGAAAACAAAATACTTTGTATATCTTTAGTTTGAAATTTCAATTGAAATGGCAAATTTTGCTTAATTTTTTTTTTTGTGTATGTAACATTCCTCTTAACGTGAACTAAGGGAATAATTTAACACAGAAGACAACTCTTGAGACAAACACTTGTTTTGTGGATGAAGTTGTACAAAAATTAAATAAAAAAAAAAAAGTTTTTCAACTGAAAGTAAGGAGCAACATTAAAACTTAAAATGAACAGAAACTGGACCTACGTTGCCTAAGCAACGTAAAGTGTTGCGGCAACCTTTGTCCGGCTTTGCCAAATAAAGTGTTGCGAGAACAACACTTTTGTTTTGTTTCTTTGCTATCGGTTAAAAGCCGAAGTTGTCAGCCTATCGAAGCTTTTAAAACGTTATATTCAAAGAAGAACGCGATCAGTAATCACATGATCAAAGGCTATTCCTCAGCGTTGAAAAAACAACAATAATAAAAGAATATGGAAAGAAGGGACTAAATTGACTGCAGCCAGTTGAACTTTATCTTTTTCAATCGTAGACATCGTGACGGATCAAGACTTGGAACAATATCTTATATAATCTAGTTGGTATTATAAAGCTATCCGTAACTTTTCAGGATCAAAATACCATAGATGACACTCTATTAATTATTACGAAACTGCCTCGTTGTTTTACGTTATCGTTTGTACCCGTTGCGTAAACACTTAATTCTAGGTTACAGTGAGTATGGGTAGGCTACACCAACTAGCAAAAGCTACAAACCCCTCTTCACTAAAGATGATTCTAGCCTAACAGACGATTATTACTTACAAGTCCCCTACATGTCTTACCACTGGAACCAACTCGGTCTTACCATCAACTAAAATGGAAACAAATAATAGGTACACCAAATAGCAAAATTTGCAAACCCTTCACTGCTCAAGATGATTATGAGCTAACAGCCGACCTTTTCTTACAAGTCCCCTACATGTCTAACAATTAGTATCGGCTTATTTTTGGTTTCAGTGTGTACCCTACTACTGAAGTTGTCAACCCCTTGAAACTTTCAAACTAGTATATCTCATGAAGGAATTTTTTACCAAAAAAAGGATGACATATACTTTGATCAGCTCATCAAGAGCTATCGATTGCCGTCGAAAAAAAATTCTATCTGTCTTAGTTCAAAAGTTGATATTTTTTTTTGCCGTAGGCAAACTTTCTAACGTCACCAGTTAGAAAGGAGCAAAGGATAAGCTCCAATTTCTTTAGCAATGACAGAACTTTTAAAGTTTAAGAGGTACATCTGATAACATTTCTCTACCTCAATCCGAAGTCCGAAAAAAACAAATGATAAACCCAGCCAAAATCATGACAGCACTTTCGGACCGGTGGGAAAATGCCGCTTTTTTGCTTCTGTAAATTTTTCTATTTATCACTCAAAGAAGATATATTGGCTGTAGGGCCGGGTAACTGCCGCATATATTTAACACTTATAGAATTTAGTCCATCTTCAATTTGAAATTGGTGTCTGCCTGCTTTCCTGCTAGAACGGAGGTTTCCACTCGAAAGCAGAAACATGGTTTGATGAAATGAAAGCTTGGCTGCACAATTTCAGATACTCCTCTCTGACATAGGCTACATAACTCCACTTCACTTCGCACACCATAGGCTCTGGCTCGCGGACAAGAAAAAACCATCCTTTTTGGCCCCAGGCAAGAGTTCTGCGGAGCTTTCCAAAATGTAATGCCATACCAGTTTCCAGGAATAAGCCGACATCGGCGGCATAGGAAAAAAAAGAGAAGAAAACGGCACAAAACCAAAGTGTTGCTCTCGCAACACAATTATTACGTATATGATGGGGATTGCCCCTCCTCAACACCTCGCTCTTTAAGCTAAATTTTTTAGTACTTGTAAAAAAGCTTCCAATTGTTCTAATTAAACGATCCTTGTATTTCCTGAGTCGTTCTTAAAGAATTGGGACGAAATTCGGACTTCAGCGTAAAGAGCGAGGCGTTAAGGAGGGGATAATCCGTTTCATACCCGTAATAATTTCTGTTCGTTTCAAGTTCTAATGTTGCTCCTTACTTTCAGTTGAAAAACTTGTTTTTTTTTTAAATTTGAATTCCGATCGTTTTAAATAATGCCGGGAAATCTAGCACCGCCTCCATGGAGAAATCCCCCTCCCCACGGAAATATCCTCCAGACCATTCAATCCCGGTGAAAATTTACTCCAAGCAATTACCCTTAACAACTTCACGCATAAAATTGAGACGCAAAAGAGAAAGCAAGACATTTAAAAAGAATTTTGTATATGAATTCTGGCGAATTTCCCCAGTATATAATTTCACTTGACAAGTTCACCCCCTGGAAACTTCCCTCCTCGTAGAAAATTCCCCCTTGGAAAAAACTCAGAAAAAAATTTGCCCCCCCCCTACCCGAAATTGTATACATACTTTACAATAACAAATACTATGTGTAAAAAGGGCGAATTTTATGATTTAAATACCTCTCCCCTGGGGCTGTGGGTGGTCATTTTATATCCAAAGGCATAGTTATTGGGCCTTGCATCTTTAATGAGCGAAGTGGCTATTTCAAAATTTTGATCAGACAACTTTGGGAAAAAAGGGGCAAGGGAGGGGGCCAGGATGCCCTCCAATCTTTTGGTTACTTAAAAAGGGCATTAGAACTGTTAATTTCAGTTAGATTGAGCCCTCTACCAATATTCTAGAACAACTGGGCCGATACGATCACCCCTGGGAAAAACAAGCAATTAAACTTGCATCCGTGATCTTTCTTCTGGCAAAAAATTAAAAATTCCACATTTTTACATATAGGAACTTGAGACCACTACAGTAGGGTTTTCTGATGCGCTTAATCTGATGGTGTGATTTTCATTAAGATTGTAATACTTTTAGAGGATGTTTTCCCCTTTTATCGGAAATCAGGCAAATTTTCTCAGACTCTTAGCCCTTAATCGGTAAGACTAAACTTAATGAAACTTATATATTTAAAATCGGCATATTAAGCAGATTCTTTTGAGATATCTGTGGGTATCAAAATTCTGTCTTTTTTTTTATTTTCGGTTACTATTGAGCTGGGTCACTCCCTATTTACAGTTGTTTACCACGAACTGTTTGACTACGCTTTTCTGTCGTAAATTTCCGTTTTCTGGATGTTGTTAAAAAAAGGGGAACTTTAGAAGAGGAACAAACTTTAAAGCCTCTTCCCTACTGATCATATCTAAGACAAAACATGCATTTTATCCAATTTAATGATCAAGATAAACCCAAATGTGTAAGTATAAACTTTGATGAAGTAGTTTATTAATCAACAGATTTTTATAAGCACAAAAATACTTCGAAAATACCTTACTTGAAATTTCAGTCGAAAAAGGTACTTTTAGTTCTAGAAATCCATAATTTTAATTGAAGAACAAGTGAAATCTACAAACCCTTTATCAGGGGTGCCATTTGGGCGGGAGGATAATTGTTCCATCATTGTTTTGCTCCCTCTAAATTTTGAAAAAAAAAATCTTTTTTGGCATTTTCACTAAAAAATCAGAAAAATATGGTCAGTGCCACCATGTAGAGTTGTCCCTGATTATCCCCATTTTCTTCGTAATTATCACTGGCCATATAGTTGGCATTATCAGTTTCTTATGAATAAATGCAACTGTTGCCCATGGGGTTCTAGAAATTTATTCTGATTAAAAAAAATGTATATTTTCTCGTCATTATTTGCCACTATATTCTAGGAATTTTAAAGTGCTACTGACGGAAAAACTGGAGAAGGAGGAGAATCTGCAAATGAAACTAACACCGTCTATTGTTAGCTGAAAAATCTAAAGCCGATGTGACCGTCGGCTTGTGACCATAGACGATGCGACGAATCATGATAAACATAGATAGCGGCCGTCCCAGAACTGGTGTTATAAATCAGATCCATTTATCCACCAAACGCCGTTTTCCAAAAGAACTAGAGAAACATAGAGCTACTATGTTTTCCATTTTTTTCTGAAAAGACTATTAATAACCCAGAACTTTTTTGGAAAATTTTAACACTTAAACAAAAACAAAAGCCCAACTAGTCATTTAATATCCCTCCTGAACTATGGGAACAAAATTTCTCCAGAGAGATTTTAGGACTAGACCCCCTAATAGACAATCCCTTCAAAGTCACACTCGAAAAGACACTTTCGATAGGGGTCAAATCAACGTTTACTGTAGCAATTTCGGATGTTTATAATTTAATTATTTAAATCTAGAAACCTCTCTCAAGAGGTACAGACCACGTTGGCGCCAAACACCTCCTATATGGAACCCCTTCTGGTTTTTTCCACCTTGCCCTACTTTTCCAGATGGTGTTTACAAAAGGAATAGTTCCTTCCTCGTTTTCCACTTGCCGTCTTTCTCCTGTCCCTAAAAAGAATAAACCCTTAATCATACCGGCCACTAACGGTAGCTACAACTTTTTGTGAAATTTTTGAGAAGTTAATAATGTCTGAGTTGGTTGATAAATGGTATATGCCCCCACACCAATTGGGGCTCCAGAAGGGAATAGGGTGCGCTTATGCGCTGACGGCACCGTCGTCAGTTTTAATCTATGCTGATAAATCAGAAGAGCCACTAGTTCTAGGGAGCCATGATGTCAGTCGTGCTTTTGATTCGATAATTCACACGCATATCTTCACTGGATTATAGGCCTATAAACGCAGGTCAATACTTGTATTATTCGTGCTTTATATGATATGTACAATCATTTCACTGTCATTGTTAATCTGCCTGATGGAATGATTACAAAGAAAATCATACCTGTTCGTTGCGGAGAAAGACAAGGCGCCCTTACATCCCCAATCGCGTTTAACATTTATTCTGGACGCAAAGTTCTAAGTTGTTTCTTCCTGTATTTTAGAAGGGATAGATGTATCACTTATTGCTTATGCGGACGATGTCTTCAACCTCAGCCGAACGGTCCTGGATTTAAAAAAATTCCATTCTGAGTCGAGAATATTCAAAAATAAATCTTAAAGTTTAACGCTGAAAAGTCAGAAGTTGTACTATTCAACTGGGGCCCAGTTCCAGAAGGATTTAAAGTTGATCTTAATGGAGTATCGGCTGCCCCTAAATTGGAAATGAAATATCTTGGCCTCCCAATCGGTGACTCCCTTAAAGCAGCTAAAAAGCTCCTCATTCACTATTTCCAGTGCCGGACGTCCAGTGCCTACGGTGTCATAGTTTCTAAAAAAACTTCGTTTTAATCGCCAGCTACTAGCTAAATTATATAACTCGTGGGCGCTCCCAAATTTTTATATCTTGCACCCTTTTGGAGTACCTTTTTGGCAACGGAATCAAAGCAACCTCGACGAATTTATTACCGGTATGCTAAATATCTTCTAGACCTCCCCCGCTGGGTAAGTAATTCTTTGGCCAATAGGAGGTATGGTATTATTGACCCGAATGCTGCCATCGTCAGTTACATTGAAGCTTATAGCAATGAAATTAATGGAAACTTCTGGTGTTGACTTAGTATCTCGTTTATTGGTTCTGTGTTTGTTATGTATACTGTGTGATTATTTGGTTAATTATTGTGTTTGTGTGCTTATTCTATGAATTTTAATTTTGTTTTATTTGTGCAGTTTTTGTGTGCTTGTTATGTATACTGTGTGATCATTTGGTTAATTACTATGCTTGTGTGCTTATTCTATGAATTTTAATTTTGTTTTATTAGTAATTTTCTCTCTTTTTCATTTTTCTGTTTTTTTTTTCTCGTGTATTCCGTTCGTTACTGTATCTAGAACAGGTTATAAATAAATTTATAATCATAAATCATAAATATGTAATATGTAAATATCATAAATATGTAATCATAAATATGTAATAAAAAAGAGACGAAGGAAACATGGAAAGATTCCTACACTCATAATAAAGGGCCCTAGAGAAGAAATATTACGCCGTTTTATTCTGCATTCCGGCTCTGTGTAAAAAATTGAAAAGAATGTTTTCAAAACTCTATATATCAACTTGTTTTAAA
The DNA here is from genome assembly GCF_032884065.1 of Artemia franciscana. NCBI lineage: Eukaryota > Metazoa > Arthropoda > Branchiopoda > Anostraca > Artemiidae > Artemia > Artemia franciscana. Next base: position 12,703,739 of record NC_088871.1, on the reverse strand, counting down.
TCTTCAAGCCCCTGAGCCCTAGTTCCCACGAAATGCGTTTTGAGGAAATCCTTAGCGATTTTGTGGACGATTTTTTACCAGCCTGAAAAAAATGTAGATCTGAATTCGTTGAAATTGTCCAGCAAATGCGGGAGAATATGTTCAGGAATCAAATGCACAGCTGGTTGCTATAATCTATATTGTGCTGAGATTATGACACGTACTTTTTTGGTTTTAGCATGGCAGTATGTGCCTTTATAATTGACGATTCTTGACGTATAATTGACGATTCTGTATGATTGACGATTCTTGACGTATAGTTGACGATTCTTGCTTTTGATAGTAAGAATATCAGTGAAAGCGCGAAAATCCAGACTCTCAAGATTACTGTTTTGTAGCATGACTGTCAATGATAACTGTATTTTTTTTTGCTTTGGTTTACAGCTTAAAGCGTATTTTTGGCATAACTTAAAAATATTTAAGTGTGGCTCGGCATCAGAGATCATGCAGACTTCTTTAGACTAAGCTCTGCAGTCCTCTGCCGCCTACTCTCATGACAAGCAACCGGGCTGACTGTATGTGGTGATTTATTTTGCACCAATGTCTTTGAGTTATGTTTTGGCCGTGTCATAATTTGGTTTCCTGGCTGTTAATTTTAATCTGAGATGTGGCTGCATGTCGGCTAGTCCTTGCCTGGTGCAGATGCGTATCCCTACTAAGTTCCGATGCAACGCATATCCCTATCAAATTTCGGTGCAATGCTTGTCCCCACTAAATTCTTCTTGTACCCTTATGGGTAGGCTTACCAAATTTTGCGAAGCACTGTTCTATATAATCTTTAAACGTCAACTTTTGTGAACTCTGCGAAAGATGGGACGAGTAGAAACTTATTCCGCGCTCGACCCTGGTGTTCACTCTTCAGTTATGCGCATTAATTTCCGTTGGTTTTAAGTTTCTAGTGTTATGAAAAATATGCTACGTATATTTCCATTACGAATGTATCGTTTTCCAACCCCTCCTGGAATTCCAATTTTTTGTTCATTTTGTATATAAATAAAGCTTGTATTTTTTTTTGTTATATTCATATAAACAAAGCTTAACTACCAATTTTCGAATAATTTAATACCGACTGGCTATAAACCAATTAATGATATATACCGGATAAATGATTTCTTCGAACGACTCAATACTTGACTCAAACAATGTTCTCGGACAGCAATTGGTCATTAGAATGATCACAGTAGGAGGATTTTCATTAATGCTATTGTACTTTATATCGTCAGCTGTATTTGCCATTATTGTCGTTTTTGCTATAATAGCAGCTTTTCCACTTGTCCATGAGGGGGGAGAGGGCATTACTTCCCAAGATTCGTCCAAAAGACCCCCTTCCAGAAGAACTCAGGAATTACTTCCTAAAAATGCATTTGTTGGCATTCCCCCCCCCCCCCCTCAGTAAACCCCTCTAATGTCCCCGTCTAAAATTATGGCTTTATGTACCTTTGATTGTTGTCATTACGAATGTTCATATGATTACCTAAATAAATGTAAATTACATTTTAGTGGTGCTTTTTCACAAGTCCGAGTTGCAGAATCAAAAGAAGATGGACATCTCTATGCTGTTAAGATAATAGACAAATCTGCATTAAAAGGGAAAGAAGATTCGCTAGAAAATGAAATTAATGTCCTTAAAAGGTAAGTATGATTTGACAAATTCTGACATCTTTGACTGTTTAGTTAGCAGTTTTATTTTTTCTTTTATATAGAGAGGGACATTCAAACTCAAAACGGTTATAAACCAGATTAACGTTATTTAGGCAGCGTGAAGTATTGTAGTAACCTTTGTTTGGCCTCAGTGTCTTCTGTTAATACCGTTGGCAGGGGTTTCCGACACGAAACGCAAATTTTTTGGCACTATATATATATATATATATATATATATATATATATATATATATATATATATATATATATATATATATATATATGTGTATATATATATGTATATATATATATATATATATATATATATATATATATATATATATATATATATATATATATATATGTGTATATATATATGTGTGTATATATATATATATATATATATATATATATATATATATATATATATATATATATATATATATATATATATATATATATATATGTATATATATTATGTTTTATTAGCAAATGTTTTATGAAAATATGTCCTAATTAAAAGCTGTTTTAGGATTTAGCCGTGGTGCCCTAGAGAAAAAAAAAAGAAAGACTAAGAAAGAGGAAGACCAAGAGAAATAATGTTTCGGTGCCAATTTTAAAAATATTTCAGCTACTTCATTTACATCGATGAATTTTTAAGTTTTCACTCGGAAACGTATTGACTAGGCTAAATATGGCAATGCGTGATCTCTGTTTTATCCTGTAAAACGGATATCCTCTATTTCTCCTTTATGCCTTCGTTGTAAAGAAGGAAAGATCGTTAAAATCTTGCGTGGACACTAATGTTTCTTGCAAAACTGCTAAAAGTTCCCTATTAAAACATGCAAATAAAGGGTCGCTATGAAGATCTTGTCAAAGGTAAAATTGTCCATAAAAGTGTTTAGGGTAAGAAAATCAATATGTGGTTAAGGCGGTTTTCAACAATATTTACTTTAGCTTTAATCTAAAACTTCAAGGAAAGAAGACAGTTTCTCTAAAATTGAAGTCCGATTGTTTATAGAAAGTATGTTTATGGGCTGAAAGAAAATACTAAAAGAAAATAGGAAATATACTTAAGAAAATAGTAAAACCTACGAAAGGAAAATAGGAAACTGAAAGAAGATAGGAGATATAATATATAAGAAGATTGGAAAAGGAAATAGGAAAATCTACGGAAAGAAAGTAGGAAACTGAAAATAAAATGGGAAATAGGCTTTTTAAGAAAATAGGAAAACAGGAAATATAAAAAGATACGAAAAGAGAATAGGAAACTAAAGAAAATAGAAAATAGGAAATTATTTTTTTTTATATAAAATAAAAGAAAATAAGATAATAGCAAAATCTTTGAAAAGAAAAATAGGAAACTGAATAGGTTCAGGTCTTAGACAGGCATTAATATGGGTCGAATGACAGCTTTTGTGCTAACTAATAGCAAAAAAGTCACTATAGCCTGCAGACTAAAGGTATATAATACTGACGTTTAACAGGCCAATCGTGATATGTTAAAAAGAGCAATTAAGTATTGAGCTTGCCCTGGCGCTATTTGCGATTGTTTTATAAGTTATGTTTAACTCAATTAAATTTCCTGTGTAAACATCAAAGGTTCTGAATAAGTTTGCTTTTAAGAGGCAAAATTGATGAAATTCTTTTTTGAAAAAAATGAAGACAGACGAGTACAAACACAAAATTATCGACTACCCAAAAATTGTTCAGTTGGAAATCTGTATTATATTCCTTGTCTCCTGTGGTTAACCCAACAGAAAAAGAAATTGTTGTAAAAAAACCTTCAGCAATTTTTATTACTTGTGGCTTCTTTAAAAATTTACATTAATGGAGAATTTATAGATTTGCTTGGAATTTAACTGCCTCCTAGCTTCCTCCCCAAATACCTTTATATACCCATAGACTAAATACGAAACTTCGCAGATTTTGATTTTTTTTCTCAGATCAATATTATTTGGTGTTATGAACCAACTAAATAACTCACAAAATGATGTCAACCAACAAACTTATGTGTATAGCCTAGGGCCATATCTGGGTAATAGGGGGGGATTTGATATCCCCGTTCCTGTTAGAATGGAAGCGCCATTGACAATCCAAGGAATATCACTTTCTTGAATACAATGACGTAATAATTTTGTTATTATAAGTTTGTTTCGTTCAGGAGAGGGATATATATCTCCCGGCTATATGCAGATGTTTGCTAATTCTGTTTTTTTTTTTTTTTTTACTTCTGTATTATCAAAGGTCGTTCCATAATGCAAAGTTTGCCAGTTAAAAAAAAAAAAATATAAAATTAGAAAACTTCTTTATATGGCTTAGGGCTATATACACAAGGAGTAGGGAGGTAGATAACATGCAGTTCTGCAGCTAAATTGTCCGAATGTCAAAATGAACTATGAGTTTTGCTATTTATTTCAGAAGAGGGGATAAATTACACTGTTATCAAATATAACATATATGATCTTGGAATCGCAATAAAAAGAACTTAACAGGGGTACGAAGAAACATTGTAACAATTTAAAAATGACAATATCTAATGTAAATTTAGCCCGTCTCTTGGAGGGTCCAGATTGTGACTCCAAGAAGGGTTTGTGGAAATATGAAATTTATGTTGAGAATGTAAGAAATCATCTACTAGAGATTCCGGGAGGAAATCTGGGCCCCTGCTTTCACCTCTACCTGTTTGTCTGAAAAAAGGACCATAATTAGTTCCAAAAAGATTTGCAGTACTTGATAATGCGTATATTTATTTAACAAAATAGTTGGAATATTGATGAATACAAAAATGTAAGGATCTGGTGGTTCTTCAGTCTCAAATCTCGGAGCCCAAGAAGATAAGTCGAATTTTTGCCCCTTTTTATATCTTACTTACTGCATAAATACGTCTTGCTACGTCAAGTTTTATCAGACTTGATAAATTTTTATTTTTTAATTTCTATTTAGATTTCGCTTTATATCGATTTATTTTTTTTAATGAAACTAAAAGTGCAATTTTGTAAATTTTCGGGCTCAAGGAGACTATTTAAAATCTTGATTTGGGAACAGTTTTTACTTACATTTTCACTAATATTCACTAAAAAGAGCTCAGTAATCAGTCATTGTCCGCGAACCTACTAAGCTAAAACAAAAATAAGTGGAAATAGGGGAAAACATTCTAACAGGTTCTTGTCTGGGCCCCCTAGAGACTCAAGCCCCGTTAATTCGCCCCTTTTTGGAGACTTAGTTTACAGTAAAAATAGACCTATAATAGCAAAAACTTTTCCTTATTCCCATTCTAGTCCCAATTCTACCTCGATCTCTCATTTCTGATACGATTCCAAAAGTAATTATCAAAAGTATTGAAGAACAGTTACAGGACTTTTGTCAGCCGAATTACCTACTTAAGTTGGTATTAACCTACATCATGATGCAACAGTTGACTATTAGTCATTACTGTTTCAGAATTTTGGGCTTAAAAACTAATAACTAAACAGTTAATTATGTGCCAGGAAGGTAAATTTCATTTGCAGTAGCGGTACAGGTAAGAAGATAACAAACAAATAATTGTGGTCACGGGCGTATCCAGGGGGAGGCTACTGAGTTGGACCTCCTACACCGCGAAATTTTTATCCGGCTCTTAAAGTGGTCGCAAAAATGCCGCTAAAAAGAATTTCTTCTAAAGTAAAAAAAAAAAAAAAAAAATCTGACTCATAAATTGGTCTTATAAATGCAGGTAAAAAAAAAACCTTAACCCCCTCCCGAACAATGTTTGCACCCCGCCCCCACTCCTGAACAAAAATTCTGGATACAGTCCTGGCTGTGTCCCATCGAGAGAACTACGCCTTTGTCATTTATTTTTCCAGAAAAACTTACTTGCTTCCTATGCTGAAAAAAAAAGTTTTACAAAAGAAAATATATAGCAACTTCAAACATCAAAATTGTCCCCGTGCGAGGGGCATGTCTCTTATTTACCCGTCCACCCCCCTTCCCCCCGCTTTTTACACTGTAGTCTTACAGTGCTTTACTGAAGTAGGGTCCGGCTGATATATCGGCACATAGATGTTATCCGGCCGATATGAGGGTCAGTGTCATTATCGGATATTGCAAAAAAGGTCGGATGGTTCAGGACGGATGGTTCCGTCCAATATCGTGCATAATTTTGATCTTTTGTTTTTTTCATGAACTGATCACGTTACTGGGAAATCTATGACACCAAACGATAGCCAATAAGCATCTTACTAACCCAAATTTTTATCACGCACTTAAATGTTCTATTTAATACTGGTTTGATAGTCTCAAAGTCAGATGCCTTCCTTATAGAATCATCCTTATGTGATTGGCGTTGGCGTAGCCCCTAATTTCAGCAGGGTAAGAAATCTTTCATTCTCGGTTCTAAATCATCATATTGTGAATAGTCTAAAGCAGTTCAATGATTTGTTTTTCTCCGTCGCTGACGCAAGCATCATCTTTTTTCACTCTTTCACAATCATAGTTCCATTTAGCATCATCCAACAGAGTCTGCATGCATAAGCCTACTCTTCCGCTAGTCTTCGTGTAAAGTATCTTCCTTTATCTATATATCATTTGTTTCTCTCTCCCCTTCGTTTCATTCATTATAAATATATAGAAAATTAGCCAATTTGGGAAAATCAAGAGGTTTCAATATTTCGACAACGATCGTAAGTAACCTCTAACAAAATTCCCGTCTCATAACAAGTCTTTAAAACTTAACCTCTTATCAAAGTCGCAAAAAAAAAAAAAATGTGAAGCTTGCTCGGGAATATAGTCAGTTTGTAGACGGACGGATTGTTTCACTAAATCTAGAATTCCACCAAAACAATACTATCCAAATATTCCATAGATGTGGGGCTATGAGGTAGTTTGCGAGCTAGAGCAAGATATTTGATTGGCTACTCAAAGATTAACAGGTGCATGGGCAATGGTGAAAGCTCTAGCCTTAAAATGTCTTCTGATTTTGTAGTAAAGCTTTCCGAGTATATCTCAAAATATCAGAAATAAAATCTGTATTCTGCCAACCGGTTTCCTCGCTTGGCCGCCACTCAGACGTTGAAAGTTGAGGGTATTCATGCTCTATCGACTGTACATATTAACAAATCGAAAGAACGTAGCTTGGAAGAGAACAAGCCCTCGAAGCAACGTTTTCAAGGGTCACACGACTGGTGGGTAGAATCAGTTTAACAGTATAGTGATTATACAGCTTGATAGCAAGTGAGCCCATGCTGTGTCATCCTTAGCTAAAATTCACATAATTGGCATTTGCAAGCAGTGGCAAAAATATTCAAAGCTATAAATTGACGTTTTAAGACCCTTTATGGTGAAAGAATACGATAGATATATGGATAGAGTTGACACATCCAGTATACTAAAGGAGCTAAACAGGATTGACTGCAAGATAAAGACACGGTTTGTGTGATACTTCTGCTGGATTGTCGTCCTTATCATTCGGAAAGCCCAATGTAACAGCGATTGTACAAGCAGGCCAGGGCACTGTTGGTGCTCAGTTTGCCTTATTTTAAGTTTACCTTGTCTTGTGGACTAAACGTTGGTGCCCGAACCTGTAAATATGGTAAGGACAGCTCTAAGACAACAACAGTCCCTTCTGCCTCTAAGAATTGAAGATTATAATTTCCACCTATTTTTCATGTTAGATCTGATGAATAAAGCCACTACCATATCTGGCAAATAAAAAAGATTCACCGCGAAGAGTGTCAACACCCACACCAAACCATGATAAAATATACGAAATGGGCATAGGGCTATTTCTATTTCTCTTAGAATTTTCTTCATAAAGTGAAGTAGGAAATAATTGATCGAATGGTTCCATATGTCATTCCTTAAGCCAAATGGATCTTTTGTTTCATGTTTTTATCTTATTTAAGTCGTAAGAACGTGTTCTGGAGCATTTTATGAATTCTATCAAGCCCATTTCATATTTCAGGTATGCAAAAGTTAATGTATTTGCTTTTTAAAATAAAGGCTAATTTTCCAAAATAATACTATCGTCTGCGCAATATGAGGGGAGTTTTCGCCCCCTTAGCATCCACACCAAACTTTCCCATCCTGTATAATATACAATATATAATTTTTACTTGATTTCAGCTCTGTTCGGGCCAAAATGCTAACGTGGCGTGGTCTCTTATGTTACTAAAAGTTGTACTGTATCTTTGGATTTTTGTTCAAATGACCGTATTTTCAATAATCTGCGACTTCCGGCGTGGATGATCAGCCCCAAAGAAAAAACACGCATGCTTGACCATCCTTCTCTGGGAAAATAAGAGATCCATATCTTAAATAGTTGTTTTAGGGCTCTCATACATATCAAATTTATTTTATAATTTTCATCGACATTACATCCCTTCTCAGGCTATGTTTAACCCCTATTTAAAACGTATGTAATAGTTTTTGCTAATAGCTTTTTAAGAGCAACTTTGAAATTGGTTAATGCTGTATATTTTGAATCAGTATGAAAGATTTTACTGTTGAATGTGCCGTGATCAAATCTTTGTTTTACAGAGTTTTGGTTTCCATTGACAAGGGTCACTCTTTAATTGCACTTTATTACTGAAAAACTGTTCGATCAAAGGCTCTCTTAATGTGATGGAGGCTACCATTCCTTCCTTCAACCCCTGTTTTTTTCGCATTCAAGTTTCAAATTCGTATAACAATACTTCAAGAAGGATAACTATCCCTGAAAAAGTGTACCCAATCAAATATTTTCAGGAGAGGGAGAGGGGGTGTGGAATGCTAAAAATTAATCATATGGTTTTCCTTTCAACGGTTCTTATTGTAAGTTCACAGAATACATGTTCTCAATAAAGCTGTCTCCCATGGATGGTGATAACAGGACCAGTGATAACGCCACTCCTCCCTCTTAACCACAGAGAAACAAGTACACATTAAAAAAAAAATGTATCAAACAGTTCGTGGTAACGAACTGTAGTAAGGAGCGACCCGGCTCAATAGTAACCAAAACTCTAAAAAATTGAATTTTGATATCAATAGCTACATCAAAAGAATCGCATTTTAATGCTGATTTTAAATATATAAGTTTAATCAAGTTTAATCTTACCCATCAAAAGTTACGAGCCTGAGAAAATTTGCCTTATTTAAGAAAATAGGGAGAAACACCCCCTAAAAGTCGTAGGATCTTAACGAAAATGACACCATCAGATTCAGCGTATCAGAGAACCCTACTATAGAAGTTTCAAGCTCCTATCTACAAAAATGTGGAATTTTGTATTTTTTGCCAGAAGACAAATCACGGGTGCGTGTTTATTTGTTTTTTTTTTTTTTTTTTTTTTTTTCTTTTCCCCAGGGGTCATCGTATCGACCAAGTGGTCCTAGAATGTCGCAAGAGGGCTCATTCTAACGGAAATGAAAAGTTCTAGTGCCCTTTTTAAGTGACCAAAAAAATTGGAGGGCATCTAGGCCCCCTCCCACGCTCATTTTTTTCCCAAAGTCAACGGATCAAAATTTTGAGATAGCCATTTTGTTCAGCATAGTCGAAAACCATAATAACTATGTCTTTGGGGATGACTTACTCCCCCACAATCCCTGGGGGAGGGGCTGCAAGTTACAAACTTTGACCAGTGTTTACATATAGTAATGGTTATTGGGAAGTGTACAGACGTTTTCAGGGGGATTTTATTTTGTTTGGGGGTGGGGCTGAGGAGAGGGGGCTATGTTGGAGGATCTTTCCTTGGAGGAATCTGTCATGAGGGAAGAAAAATTCAATGAAAAGGGCGCAGGGTTCTCTAGCACTACTATAAGAAAACAATGAAAAATAAACATGAAAACGTTTTTTCAAATGAAAGGAAGAAGTAGCATTGAAACCTAAAACGAACAGAGATAATTACGCATATGAGGGGTTCTAAAAATACTTTAGTATAAAGAGCGAGGTATTTAGGAGGAGATAAATACCTTGCTCTTTATGCTAAAGTATTTTTAGTAATTTCAACTATTTATTCTACGGCCTTTCTGATTCAGGGGTCATTCTTAAAGAATTGGGACAAAACTTACGATTTAGTGTAAAGAGCGAGGTATTAACGAGGGTAAAAACCCCCTCGTATACATAATAAAAATATAAGGTTATGAAAGTTTGTTATGTAAGTTAATTCTTAAGCTACGTGTATTTCTTACTAATAAAAACGTTCATTAAAAATTAAAAGTTCTAGTTGCCATTTTAAGTGACCGAAAAATTGGAGGGCAACTAGGCCTCCTTCTCCACCCCTTGTTTCTCAAAATCGTCTGATCAAAACTAAGAGAAAGCCATTTAGCCAAAAAAAGAATTAATATACAAGTTTCATTTTAATAATTTATGTGCGGAGAGCCAAAACCAAACATGCATTAATTCAAAAACGTTCAGAAATTAAATAAAAAAAACTATTTTTTTTAGCTGAAAGTAAGGAGCGACATTAAAACTTAAAACGAACAGAAATTACTCCGTATATGAAATGGGTTGTCCCCTCCGCAATCCCTCGCTCTTTACGCTGAAGTTTGACTCTTTGCCACAATTCTACTTTTTAAAACAATTAAAAGCTTTAGCGTAAAGAGCGTGGGATGCGGAGGGGACAACCCATTTCATATACGGAGTAATTTCTGTTCGTTTTAAGTTTTAATGTCGCTCCTTACTTTCAGCTAAAAAAATTAGTTTTTTTTATTTAATACAAGTAGGAATAATGGGAAGTAATCCCATTAAATCTTGGTAAAAAAACAACAAAGAACATGGTAGCACTTCTTCCCCTCTTCCCTAGGAAATTTTCAGGTGGCACTCATGATACCCCACCTCTTCCTCTTCTGTGCCGTTAAACATATATTTTTAGTCTTGTATTACGATTTCAGAAAATTACTAGAATAGACAAATTGTATGCAATACGTTAGAAAATATAGTAGGAAGTGCAAAAATCTAGGGATTAAAACTTGTCGCCTAGAAATGTGAAGTTACAATGAGACAAACTAACAAGCTAATATATCTAGGATGTAACATTACTAGAAATTATATAGGGGGCATATAAGCCAGATGCTATTGTATTTGTTATTAGGTTTACTGTCATTTCTATGCCAACTATACAGTATATAAGTCCGATTTTTTTTTTGCTTTTTTTGTGGTTCGAGGCTGGAATTCACAATTGGAGAAAAAGTAATTTAGCTGGCCTTCACTGATGCACTGCTAGCATTGGCTAATTATGGAACGGGTTATACATTCTAAAAAGAAGCTACCTAGAATATATGAAGCTTGCACATATTTTCAGACATTTCCCTGGGGAGGGGAACTCGAGTCCATATTCTTAGGACATATCCTGTCTCATTTCATATATGCCAATTTGAAACCTTTGTAAATGTAGATCTATCTTTTGAATTCACCAAGGCTTAAGTATGGTGCTTTGACCTTACTCTAAAATTGGACCTAAAATAGAAACAAAGAGAAAGAAAGGGAATCATTCATCATTTGGCTCAACAGATTCCTGCAAATAATACAGCTGCACTTTTGAAGCTTCCTACGTGGAAACAACTTCAATTAGTGTTGAAAGCTTGGAGCGGATACAATCACTAGCCTTGTACATCATTCTAACCGAAAAGGAATTTCAAATTAGTCTACTATAAAGCTTGACAAAAATAATGGAGTTTGGAAGGTGTTGAACGTAGAACTTCCTGGACATATGTGCGAAAAAAAACTTCTGGGTGATAATCCGGAGTGTCTACTCGGGGGTCGGTATGGTGCTTAAAATGGTTGCGATATTAGCCCTAAAATACGCAGGTTTTTATGGGCTTTGATTCGCCTTTTTAAGATTCATTGGAAGTGGGATCCCTCCTATAGGTATTTGGGGATGGCTGGAAAATTTATTCTCAATTACCCTTTCCTTGAAGATGTGTTTCAGAGCATATCACATATGATTATGGGGTGAGGCATATTTTTACTAAGGAAAAATGTATCTTTTTTGCTCTTTAAATGCATAGGAGTGTGACGTCATTCATATTAAACATTTTTTTTCACAATTACGGCTGTTCAGTATTGCTAGCCGAAGGATGCAAATCCTGTCTATGACCCCCCAAAATATTAACATGCTCCACCGTTGTGGGCTGCACCCCACTTTGGGAGTCATGGACTTAGAGCGCGGAAAAACAGGTCTTCAAAATGTTTGTTTTTTACTGGTGTATTTGTGTTTTCAAACCCTCTCCTTTGCTGTATATTGGTGTTGACATGAAAACAAAAATGTAATGGGAGATTATTTTCTGTATGTGAAGTGGATGAAAAGCAGTTTCACATTGGATGCTACGCGAGCAAATTGATGTCTATGCCCATTACCACAACGTTTGCAGTATTTGAGTCAATTAAAATCATATTTCACAATATCTGTTTTGGTGAAATCAAATTAAATATCCATAACACGCACTTAAATACTGCTATAATATGAAATGGGATTGGTATTCTAAAACTTTTACTAGATCTACGTTGCTTGGAGAACATGAAGTTTTGCATTAATCAAGACAAAATTTTGCAGGGACAAGTCTCTGGTTTTGTTTTTTCACCATCAATTCAAAGCTTTAGTTTCCAACCCTTGAAACTTCTTAAATTAATATACCTCAAGAATAATTTGTCCTTAAAAATTAAAAATATAGCACATGCCTTGAACACAATCTCAAAGTACGCTGCTCCTTATCGAAATAGTAAGTTCCCTATTTAAAAAAAATCTATTCTCTATTTTTTGATGCCCGATCCATCTTGTTACTTTTATAATACACCCTGTACAGTGGATGATGTATTTCTCCCCCCAAAATATAAACCTAACCCATTTTATGGTGTAATTTCAAATTGCTGTGTTTGTAAACTGAGACTACCTTACTTTGTCTCCAAATATAAAACCTGTCAATTATTTCCAACATAACTGTTTGTAAGCCAATTTGATTTTAAGTCTAAAACCAAGCGATTGCCGCATAAACACTTTCTTAACAATTGCGAAACAGCGTCATTGAGTTGTATTATTGCGTATAACAATTACGTAGCCACTTACTCTAAAATGTATTGGAAACAAAAAGGTAGACCGGATAGCAAAAATGTGAAACTCCTCGCCCCTGAAAATGAACATAATTTATGATTCTTGCCTACAATTAACTCTCAGTGATAGTAGAAATCAAAATTATTATCTCAGTGATAAGCCTTGAAACCTGCTATTGACCTTTGCTGTAAAATTTAACGGTCCAAAACTTCTTGATTAGTGTCTCCTTGATTGTGGGTACCTACCAACCAAATTTCCAGTGAACACAGACTTTTTTCTCCTACAGGGAGGTTTGAAGACCTCAACCGGAGACGCTTTTCATTCTAGCTTCAGTATTTCGAAAAAAAAGCTTCTGTGTAAATGGGTCGAAAATTTGCATTATCACAGAGATTCTGCAGAATCTTAATCTGACCCTATCAGTGGCGTCCATAGAGGAGATGTGCCCGATCCCTAGATTTTATACCTCCCCCTAGGATTTCGAAAAATACTTTTTTTTTGTATTTTGATTGAAAAACAAAATTAAAATTACCCCCTCTCTAGATTTCGAAAACAAAGGTTTTGCCCCACCCCCAACCCCCTTAACTTTCATGAATTGACGCTGCGGGGTTCTGTAAATTTTTTTTATGAATATATTGATATACAACCTACCAGAATTTATTTAACTTAATAAAATATTATATTTTTAATTATTTTTTTTTCCAGGCTCAAGCATCCGAATATAGTTCAGTTAATAGAGACTTACGAGGATCAGACCAAGTACTTTCTGGTTATGGAATTGTAAGTTATTCCTTTGTATATTTAACAAGAAATTATCTTTTTGACGTGTTGCTTTGACTTCTTCGAATTTTTTACTTCTTCGAGTTCGTTGCTTTGATTTCTTCTAGTTCGATATATGTGTATTTTGTATTATTACGTGATGTCCTTATAGATTTACTCATTTGTTGTCTAGAATCTATGCAGCATTTTTTTGGGTGGGGGATAATAAGAAACTGTGGAAGGGGATCGTAAAAAACTAATCTTGTTTAGTAGAATCCGGGGAAGGGTACGGGTTTACGTTCCTGTCATTGTATTTCGCGAAAACTAAAGTAATTATATAAAAATGATTTTCATTGTATGTGTCATAGTAACCAGGAGTGCAAGGAGTTTCAAAAGAAACCATATTCAATTTCAAGGTCATGCCCGCAAATTGACTGAGGGGAGGGCTACCTACGGAAAGAAACATGATTTTTTACAATTGAATAATCAATTAAAACAAGTTGAAATAACATCTTTGTATGTAATCTCATGAATTTTAGAGCTTGCCTCAGCCCCCCCCCCTCCGCCTTCTCAGACTACAGCCTTGGTCAAATTGCAACCTATGGATTAGTACTCTAGTTGAAGTCAGCCCTTTTTACGGAATTGCCTGTTTGAAGGATTGGTACTAGTCTTGGAAAACACGGTATAAAAATAACCTCGTTATTACGTCACTTGGTTACTTGGCTGTAAATTGTGACACTAGTCATTTTGGTCACAATCACATCCGCTTCGTGAGCTTACATCAACAATAAAAAAGTGGAAATTTGCTATTTGCTATTAACTTATAAAATTTTTGCTATTAATGCTATTCATATTATAAAATTTTTGCTAATAACTGCGGGGTTTTTCACTCTCCGCCATCTAGCGTCTATCTTGGATTACCATGTTTTCCATCACGCATTGCGCACTTTCGTCAGATCGGGCTTCTTCGAGCCACAGAGAGCACACTTGGCACACTATTTTTGAATAGGCTTTATTGTTTGATAACAAAAGCAGTAACAATTCTATTAAAAATTATTTTCTATGCAGGGTAAATTCTAGCCAGCTATTTGCCTTGACTTCATATTTTCTGAAGATTTTACAGCAAAGTGGCAACCTTGAAGGGCGGGGGGGGGGGGGTGGTTTGGCAAAGACTACCGTCTCTCTTAATTTTGTCTGATCTAAATAAATTTATTTTAGCCATATGTTTTGTACCAAATTTTTTACTATTCTCATAGCTTTTTTACCACTGTAGGCTACTCGTGGCTTGATAATGACTCGGTTCCCAAAAGTAAAGGCTTCGCTGGTATATTGTTTCTTTTACGGCACCCTGTATTTTTCTGAGAGTAGTCAGAGTAGAGAGCTTGCGAGTAGTCAGCTTCGTTTACTTTTCTCTGATGTGAAACGAAAGCACACATTTGAAAGCTCAGTTCACAAATGAAAGCTCACTGTTGTTGTTGCTGTTATCCTGCTTCTTTGTTGTGTATTGGGTAACTGTGCTATGTCATTAAATAGACTTTTTTTTGCTAACAATCGAAGGTCATTAAGATCGTTAGTCGTTGACATGTAAAACTTTTTATATGAATACATTTCCCATTTAATTCAATGTTCTCCTAAGAAAAATAAAGGGCGAATTTAAACATAGAATTTGTAGAAATTACCATTTTCTGATTCAATATCAGGCACTAATTCAGCAATATTTGGCAAAAAACCTAAAAAGGTAAAATCTAATTCCAAGGGATTCGTAGCCATTGCTTAAATATTGTTTGAGAAAGCTGATCCTGACCCCTTCTTCAGAAAAAGTTCTTCTATGGAATTAAAGCTTTGCGTTTTATGTCGTATATTTATATAATAATAATAATAATAATAATTTATTTATAACCCACAAAGTACATTAAACTGTGGAGTAAACACACAAAAAAAGAAAAAACAAGAAAAAAACATAACAACATAAATAACATAGCAGCATAACAACATACAACATAAGTAAATTACCTCAATTCAAAAAATGGCCAAAGAGGGTCAAAAACACCAATCATTTGCCGAGTTTTAAGACATATATCTTTAGATAAATGTTTCAGTCGCGAGGGCGCATCAACGATGTCAAATTTAAAAACGACTGTATGATTCTGATACCACCGAGGCAGACGCAGCAAATACTTGCAATACTTAAAATATCCTGAGCGTATTTTCTTTGTATCCTTCTTGCGAAGGAGGAAAGCAAAACCAGAAAGATAAAAAACAGCAGGGGCACAAAAACTATAATAAAGACGGCATAGTCCTTTTCGGTTATACCGACCACGATTTGGTGAAATTTTCGCGTATCCAACCCGCATACTTTTCAGCGCGCTGGACGTAATAGCGGAGCAAGTAGACGAAAGTGACGTGGAAAAAGAGAGACCCAACCATTTAATACTTGCTGAGTATGGTATAGTTGAAGAACCCAAGCAAAGAGGTGATGCTGGTGGAGGACTCCCAAAACACAAAAACTCACATTTGGAGGCATTAACTGAAAAGCCTACTGTGGGTACTGCGGCTGAAAGCCGGTAAAAGTTGGTAATTAGACTATGTTTTGTCCGGCTAAGAAGCAGACCATCATCAGCTTATGCAACGTGACTAATGCCTAAATTATCATTGTAAAAAATTGACGGTTGAAGACGTTGGAGACACGAAGCTAATACACATTTAAATATGCTCGGGGATAACACGGCACCTTGCCTAACGCCTTTTTTAACAGGAATATACTCCCCTACAGTACCATTCCGCTTCACCCTAGCTGAAGAATTAGCATACCAATACTTAAGCACGGAAACAATAGAAAAGTTAGAGAAAACAAAGCATTTGAATGAATTACATTGTCAAAAGTACTAGATATATCAACAGTCAAACAATACAGGGGACTTTTTTGAGCAACAGCTTGTTTCATTAGCCGACCCACAATATGGTGAGCTTGAACGCAGCCCATACCTTTTTTAAAACCAAGCTGGAAGGGTGTAAAATTGCACTTGGAGTTCATGGCCGGTAGCAGTACATATTCATATAGCTTACTAACAAAACAAGACACAGTGATAGGACGGTAATTAGAGCAAGCACTGGGGTCCTTACCCCTCTTGACTATGGGAGATATACAACCGGACAAAAAACTATCTGGCACAACGGACTGTGCCAAACACATCTGAAACAATAACTGCAAATGCTTCAGCAGTTCAGGACAATCATAAGCAAAAAACATGAAGCAAAGACCATCACTATCGATAGACGCAGACTTATTCACTTGCTTAAGAGCTCGGAGTATAACACCAGATTCCACCGACAACACTTGAGATTGGTTAATACGAATTGGGAGGATTGAGTTGACAAGCTTTGTAGAATGATTTTGGAGATTAATATTAAATGAAAGCAAAATATTTTTATAATGAGAAACGAAGTCACATAGCCGGAGAGACGAATTAATTGGAGGTGAACACTTTGCACTGTTTATAACACGATCCCAGGATTTCTTGTCACAAGGACCATCCCAGGCATTCAGTCTCGCTCTACGCAGGGAATATTTGTACTCTCGTTTGGTTTTCTGTTTTATTTGATGTACTGAACCAGAAGAAGGACGATCACAGGCTATCAAACAGTTCGTGGTAACGAACTGTAGTAAGGAGCGACCCGGCTCAATAGTAAACGAAACTCTAAAAAACGGAATTTCGATGCTAAAAGATATATCACAAGAATCGGATTTTTATGCTGATTTCAAATGTATAAGTTTCATCAAATTTAGTCTTTGTCATCAAAAGTTACGAGCCTGAGAAAATTTGCCTTATTTTGGAAAATAGGGGGTAACACCCCCTAAAAGTCATAGGATCTTAACGAAAATTACACCATCGCATTCAGCGTATCAGAGAACCCTATAGAAAAAATTTCAAGGTCCAATCTACAAAAATGTGGAATTTCGGATTTTTTGCCAGAAGACAAATCACGGGTGCGTGTTTATTTGTTTTTTGGTTTTTTTTTTTTTTTCCCCAGGGGTCATCGTATCGACCAAGTAGTCCTAGAGTGTTGCAAGAGGGCTCATTCTAACGGAAATGAAAAGTTCTAGTGCCCTTTTTAAGTGACCAAAAAAATTGGAGGGCACCTAGGCCCCCTCCCAAAATCATTTTTTTCCCAAAGTCAACGGATCAAAATTTTGAGATTGCCATTTTGTTCCGCATAGTCGAAAACCATAATAACTATGTCTTTGGGGATGACTTACCCCCCACAGTCCCTGGGGGAGGGGCTGCAAGTTACAAACTTTGACCAATGTTTACATACAGTAATGGTTACTGGGAAGTGTACCGACGTTATCAGGGGGATTTTTTTGGTTTGGGTGTGGGGTTCAGGGGAGGGGGCTATATGGGAGGATCTTTCCTTGGAGGAATATTTCATGGGGGAAGAGAAATTCAATGAAAAGGGCGCAGGACTTTCTAGCATTACTATAAAAAAAACAATGAAAATATAAACATGAAAAAGTTTTTTCAATCGAAAGTAAGGAGAAGCATTAAAACTTAAAAAGGAACAGAGATTATTACGCATATGAGGGGTTCTAAAAATCCTTTAGCATAAAGAGCGAGGTATTTAGGAGGAGATAAACACTTCACTCTTTATGCTAAAATTTTTTTTAATAATTTCAACTATTTATTCTACGGCCTTTCTGATTCAGGGGTCATTCTTAAAGAATTGGGATAAAACAAGATTTAGTGTGAAGAGCGAGGTATTAACGAGGGGACCAGCCCCCTCATATATATAATCAAAAATATAAGAATATAAAAGTTTGTTAAGTAAGTTAATTCTTAAGTTACGTATTTTTTTTTACTAATAAAAACGTTCGTTAAGAATAAAAGATCTAGGTGCCTTTTTAAGTAACCGAAAAATTGGAGGGCAACAAGACCTCCTTCCCCACCCCTCATTTCTCAAAATCGTCTGATCAAAACTAAGAGAAAGCCATTTAGCCAAAAAAAGAATTAATATGCAAACTTCATTTTAATAATTTATGTACGGAGAGCCAAAATCAGACATGCATTAATTCAAAAACTTTCAGAAATTAAATAAAAAAAACAAGTTTTTTTAAATGAAAGTAAGGAGCGACATTAAAACTTAAAACGAACAGAAATTACTCCGTATATGAAAGGGGCTTTTCCTCCTCGATACCCCGCTCCTTGCGCTAAAGTTTGATTCTTTCTCGCAACTCTACTTTTTAAAACAATAAAAAAGTTTAGCGTAAGGAGCTGGGTGTCGAGGAGGAAAAGCCCCTTTCATATACGGAGTAATTTCTGTTCGTTTTAAGTTTTAATGTCGCTCCTTACTTTCATTTAAAAAAACTTGTTTTTTTTATTTAATCCACATACGGAGCCAGAACTTAGCTTTTTGTTTAGCCATCTTCACTTTAGTATCAACTTTCCAAAAGGGATTGCGAGTACCCGTTCGCACGCACTCGGAGGGTACAGCTTTTTTAGCGGCAGACTTTAGACAGAACACTATTTGCTGATAATACGAGTTGATATTTATCCGAGTTGAAGTTATAGATACAGATGTTTGCAATAAGTGGAAAGGCACTTTAATAGATGATAATAACTGGGACAATGCCAATACATAAAGTGGAACATTGGTATTTTCCCAATTTAACTTTGAGAACCAGTCGGGAGAGTTACGTTGGACAGAGCTCGCCATGGAGCAAGATAGTTGGCACGTGGTTGGTAAATGATCGTCGTCTATTTTAGAGTCGTCCAGATGAACTATTGATGAAAGTAGAGTTGAATCTGACACAATTACATGATCAATGTTGGAAGTAAGACCAACACGATTGTGAATACAAGTAAATAGAAGATCTTTATCAGCAAGATGGAATCCTCCGGGTAGTGAATCGAGAAAGATTTCAGATCGCTCAAAATTAGATAATAAGTCAGTGTTCATGTCGCCGGCGAGAACCCATTTGGTATTTTGTTTTGAAAGGTCGCTAAGTAGTGTTCGTAGGCGATTACATGCTTGTGAAAAACTAGACAATGACTGCACAGTCTTTTTATTACAGGGGAAATAAATGTTTATAAATGCGGTATCACCACATTTTATCGCTAAGATGTTAGCGTCGCTTTGCAATAATATCGGGTGAGTCTTGTGTCTGAAATAGATGGCCAGACCTCCTGATGGTCTACCACGGGTTTTCTGGGCGGCTCTCAAGGCTATCAACATTCGCTTTAGAGAGAAGGTGCTCCTGTAAAAACACAATATCATTTTCAAGCAGCTCACTAATCAGTAGATCCTTGTCTTTTTTACCACTAATGTTAAGGGACACAAAGCTAAACGGAGTTTGAGCATTCATTTATTAGCGTTATTTAGAGCCGATCGGAGAACTTTGCATTTCAAACTAAAACTCACGTGTTCCAAAAGCAATTTGCACATTTTGGCGTATAATAATACTTGTGTAATAACATAGATTTAAGTCTTTGTATATATTAGAATTCTAAATTGTATTTTTCTTTTACTACATTATGTCACTATATCATATTTTATTTTATTATAATGAGATTTGATTAGTTTCAAAAAAATGAGTCGATATCTCCCTTTTGAAAATGAAAACAATGCGTCCTTGCTTTAAATGAGCCTGGATTTTTTTTCTCCAAAGAGTGTCGTAACTCGGTAAGAAAACCACAAACTTTCGTTGGGGAGGGCTGATTAAAAAAATACCATCTTTAACATGCCTCAATGTGCCTATACTCTAATATAACGTTCAGTACTTTCAGCATATATTACGGCTACATTACAACTTATGAACTAGCTGAGGTAATGTGGCACATGTGTGATATGCAAGCATATATGATATGTTTTATTGTGGAAGGGGGGGGGGTCAAATTTTGAAAAGAATAAAAAAAACAGCCAAATGGAACATGTAGAAAATTGTAAATTTTTTCAACTTCATATTTTGGACAGGGTACAGGTTCAAAGGCCGCCTCTTGCGTGGATACCAAAAGAAAAGAGATCAACAGTCTTTCCTCCTTTTCTTTTTTAGAATAATATTGAACTTTGTCTGATTTGCTTCGTTTATTGTTTTCAGTTCTTCTAAAATTATTTAGTAGAAACTGGTTTTGACATTCAGTTGTTTATGTGTCTCAGCTTCTTCCAGGAATTATGTACTCGAAAGCTATTTTATATTATTTTTATTATAACGTTCAGTTAATTAGTGGTCCCGCAGATTAATACCGAAAGCAATCGATCCCGTTTTAGCCAACTGATTTGTAGGTTCCATCACTATGTGTTCTGTACTAGATTCTATCACTAATGTATGGACAAGTTGGAAACACTGGTCGACAGAGCTGTATCCAGTATTTTTTTGGGGGGAGGGGGGAGGTTTCCAAAAAACTAAAAACACGTCAATTTTTTTTTATATTTGTTTTTATTACGTTTTCACGTATCGGACAAACATTTCAGGGGGAGTGTGTGTTCAACCCCTCCCTTGGATACGACCTTGCTGCTCGATGCCTTTTATATAATTATCTAAATATAATAATCCTTTTTTAATCGCAAGTCATATTTAAAGCTCTTAAATTGACCCTAAAGGAATACCCAATTTCTTAGATTTTGAAAACTTCCTTTTTTCTGTAAACCACATTAAAATATTTTAAAATGCTTGTGTGATTTTTAAAATGCGGACTGCTTCAATTTACCCCCTCCCACTAATATATACATATGTTTAGCCCAAATTATATGTAATCAGTCAAATGTCACTAGCGTGACTCTTTTCTTCCCACTGCTTGTTTACCGTGTGGCCTTAATTTAATAAGAAGTACACTTTTTCTGGACTTGGCTTACTTTAGTAGTAAATATTCCGTTTATCAGTTATATCTCTTGCTATTATAGTGCTTCATTCATCTTAATAGGTTACTAGATTTTTCAATTTACGTGATTTAGTTGCAACACGTTCTCTATATGATAAAAGGTTCGAAAGCTGGATATTCTCTTGTGGGGATTTTTATCGGATTTGTAAGAAGGTCACGAACTCATTCTTGTACCTTTTCCTAGAACATTTCATTACTTTTGTCGATTTTGTCGGAGCAGTTACTTCAAAATAGAGGGAATACTTGGAACCATCATTTCATAAAATCCTCTGACCCAGGCCAGGTTTGTCTTTGTAACTGAACAGTTGAAAAAAAAAACTACCTTTTACGATTTTGATGAAGGAAATTTATATAATTTCATTTTATTTGAAAAAATAAACTATCAACGATGTTTTATTTTTTCTCAGTAAGCCTAATAATAAGTCATGCCAAAGAATTAATTTGAATTTAAGCAGAGTTAGATCAAAGTTGTTCTATATATGCATTCGACCCAACTACATTTGGAAATGTATGTGCGCAGAGGAAGAATGGGGTATTTAGAATATAATTATAATAATAATAGTAGGGTCACTGAAAAAAATCTCTGAGCCCCTTTGTATCTAGTGTTTCTGGCCTCTCTAAGCAGGTATCGTCCACACAAGCTTAGAATATTTATCTTTATTTAAGCAGCAATAGCATTTATCATTGGCAAAAACATATGTTTTATTTTAAGTCTTATAGTTTGTTTAGGTTTTGGATAAGAAATGTCGAATTTCATCAATGTTGGTTTAAAACTGGTGTTGTAGCTAAGTATGCTTTGACTCGTTAATTTTCAAGAAGATGTTCACAAGAACTACAAAAATTTCCTTAAAGGCATAATTAGAAGCATAAAATTCACACCCTGAAAGAAGTAAGGAGCATTTCCATTCATATTAAGTGTGAGGCCCAGATCAGCGTTGCTAACGCGTGCAATTGTTCTGTCTTTGAACGATTTCGAGGTACTGGTACAGTTCGGCCCATTCGGACATTTTATGGCACAATCCAGTATTTTGGGTACAATTTGATTGTATTTGCCTGGCCAAGGCTCACTTTTCAAAATTTTCTAAGCTCCCTCTCGTCACCTCTTAGGGGTGTTAGAAAGCACAAAAAGGGATTTTAGTACAATGCAAACGGGGCACCAAAAGAAATTTCTGCAAATTTCAGGAATCTTCGTGCGAAAAAAAACCGCGCTCTAAGCTGATTTCTTAGAGAGGATTAAGATTAAAAATGGGGTAAAAAAAATCGCTTGCTTTTAAGTTTATTCAAGTATTTTGTCCGTGAAACCGATACTGACGTAGAATGCTATAATTATACCACCAAGGATTTTTTGTGTTTTAAGTTTGGTCGGAAATTGGAACAATTCATGTCAAAGTGTTGGCAACGCTGCCCCCGATTGTCTACGAGAATTTTCAGCCCCCTGTCTTTAGTAAAGGACGTCTATAGTTCTATAGCTGTCATTCCATAGATGTCTATTCATATATGGTTAGCTCTTTCTGACAATTAATATAATGGAAAAAACCTCATAAAAAGATGTTTTTCAAAGAAAAGTAAAGAGCCATATTGAAACTTAAGACGAGCAGAAATAAAGTCCCATAATAATTCAATCTTAAAATGACAACAAAATAAAATAAAGGATTAAACAAACTAAAAACGAAGAGAAATTCAAATAAATACTCAAATCAAACGGATAGATACTACTAATAGGAGTTTGGTTGCTCCCTCTCCTCCTAACTGTAAATCTTCTCAAATTTAATGCTTCATTTGTTTTTTGTTAAAAACTAAATGCATTTTGAAAAGTGCTCTTTAATTTTTCAAAGCATTGACGAAAAATAAAATCAAACAGTTCGTGGTCAACTGTAAGTAAGGAGTGATTCGGCCAAATAGTAACCGAATCTCTAAAAAAAGGAATTCTCATAACAGTTAGAATATCAAAAAAATAATTGGGTTTTTATGCTTATTTTAGATACATAAAGTTTAATGTTACCAATAATAAAATTTAATGTTTCCAATCAAAATTATGAGAGAAAATTTGCCTGATTTTCAAAAAAGGGGGAAACACTAGCAAAAAGTCAAGCGATCTTAGTGAAACTCATACCTTCAGATTCATCCTTTTAAGCTCCAAACTAGAAAAACGTGGAAGTTTATTTTTGCCCAGAAGAAAGGTCACGGGGGCGTGTTTTTTCATTTGTTTTTGTTTTTTCCCCAGGGGCGTTTGTTTCAAACCAAAAGCACTAAAAGATCGAGATAGGGCTTATTCGAACGGAAATTAAAAGTTCTAGTGGCCTTTAAAAACGACCAAAAATATTAAAGGGTAACTGGCCCTCACCCCACGCCCTTTTTTCCAAAAGCCATCCAATCAAAACTTTGAGCTCAGTATAGTTCAAATATCCAATATGTATGCCTCTGGGGATGATATGATCCCCACATCTCCTCTGGAAGGATGCAATTTGCCCATTGTTTACTTATAGTAATTGTTATTGGACAGTTCGCGGATTTGTTTTTTTAGGGGGGGGGGGAGAATTCTGAGTTAAAATTTTCTGGGGGTAATTTTCAATGCAAGGGGGGGGGGTGATTTCGTGGATTAACTTGGAAAATGACCAGAATTTAGATAATACAAGATTTTTCAACTGAAAGCAAGAAGCAGGATTAAAAATTAAAACCAATGGAAGTTATTCTGTATATGAGGGGGGTTGAAGAACTTAAGCCTAAAGAGTGAGGGGTTGAGGAGGGGGCGACTCACTTCATATACAGAATAATTTCTGTTGGTTTCTAGTTTTAATCTTCTTTCTTACTTTCAGTTTAAAAAAACTTTTTTATTTAATCACAATAATAATCAGGGTGATTGGTAAGAATCTATGAAGATAGACTGAATGTTTAGTATGTAGGCCTAACGATATTAATTCCTGGAAATCTCAACGATTCAAGGTTTTATTAAACCATATTTTTTTAACGTTATAATTATGAACAAAATGTTTAAAATATAGTTTGTTGTCATTGAAGTGCAAACGACACAATAGACTCTAAAAGATTTACAGTTAGGGTACCGAGGGCAGCTTTACTGTGAATGCAGATAAAAGATAGTAGGATGTCTTTAGGTGTATTGATAATATTGAACATGTGGGATTAAAATGTGCTTATATCATGGAAAAGGAGCGGGAAACTTTGATCAGCCAAAATTTGCAGTCAAAAGAAGTTCAGACACTGCCGAGTCGAACTAAATATGTGTTTCTGTAAGATAGAAGCGTAACGATCTAGAAACGAAATGTAGAAGCTTAACCATCGATTTTAAGCGGTTTAACGATCTAGAAAAATAAAATATAAGCTTACTAAGACGATCTAGATAAAAAAAAATATAAGCTTAAAGAAATGTAGAAGCTTAACGATCGGAGTTAAGTAGATTAACAATAAGAAAAAATAAAATAAAATAAGACAGAAGCTTGTATAGAAGATCTAGATGAAAATAGGAGCCTGAAGATCTAGAAAAGAAGTATAGAAGCTTAACGATCCAAGTTAAGTAGCTTAACGATCTATTAAAAAAAAATGATAGAGGCTTAATAAGACGATCTATATAATAGATAGAAGCTTAACGGTCTAGAAAAGAAGTGTGGTAGCTTAACGAGCGATGTTAAGCAGCTTATTAAAATAAGAAAGGAAATAATAAATGAAAAGAGAAAAATAAAATAGGTGAAAAACGAGGATGTCAGCCAGTAGCAAAATATGAAAATGAAAATCAAGCAAATATTTCGACAAGGACCTCCGCCAAATCGTCTTTAGTGCTCAAAAAAGATTTTTTCTCTTTTCATGTATTATTTCCTTTCTTGTTTTCATACGTCATGCATAGCCAGTATGGTGTCAGAACGTATTTAAGCAGCTTAATATTCTAGAAAATCGTGGAAGATTATTAGGATGATCTAGATAAAACGATAGAACCTGAATTATCTAGAAAAGAAATTTTGAAGCTTAACGATCGAAGTTAAGTAGCTTAACGATCTAGAAAAAATAAATAGGAACTTATTAAGGAGATCTAGTTAAAAAAAGATGGAACCTTAACGATATAGAAAAAAAGTTTAAAAGCTTAACGATCGAAGTTATGTAGATTAACGATATAAAAAAAGGATAGAAACTCATTAAGATGAAGATAGATGCTTATTAAGAGTAGATAATAAACAGAAACTTAATGATCTAGAAAAGAAGTTTAGAAGCTTAAGGATCGACGTTAAGCAGCTTAACGATCTAGAAAAATCATGGAAGCTTATCAAGATGATCAGGATAAAAAGATAGAAGCTGAACTATCTAGAAAAGAAATTTAGAAGCTTAACGATCTAGAAAAAATAAATAGAAGCTTATTAAGGCGATCTAGTTAGAAAAAAGATGGAACCTTAATGATATAGAAAAGAAGTGTAAAAGCTTAACGATCAAAGTTAAGAAGGTTAATGATCTAAAAGAAAACGGCAGAAGCTCATTGAGACGATCTAGATAATAGATGTATGCTTAACGATCTAGAAAAGTTGTGTAGAAACTTAACGACCGAAGTTAAGTAGCTTAACATCTAGAAAAAAATAGGATATTACTAAGATGATCTAGATAAAAAGATGGATGCCTAACAGTCGAAGAAAAAACTGTTTTGGCAGTTTCGTCAGCTTGTACATTTCTGTCATGCCTTTTTCATTTTGTCATTTTCCTTTAGAGTTACTGGTGGTGAACTATTCGACCGAATTGTTGAAAAGGGGTCATACACGGAAAGAGATGCCTCATTTCTAATTAAGCAAGTCTTGGAAGCGGTTGATTTTATGCACGACCAAGGTGTTGTTCATAGAGACTTAAAGGTAAGAACTATGAGCTATTTAAGTCATATGGGAAAATACTTGAATACGTTTTTTATTGTTTTAAAAAGTAGAGTTTTGAGAAAGAGTCAAACTTTAGCGTAAAGAGCGGGGCGTTGATGAGGGGACAACGCCTTTCATATACGGAATAATTTCTGTTCGTTTTAAGTATTAATGTCACTCCCTATTTTCAGTTAAAAAAAAAAAGTTTTTTTTATATTTAATTTAACAAAACCTCACTATGAAATTAACAGTCAGCTTGGATATTTGAAAAGCTGACCGCAAGGTAAGAACTGTAGAGTAAACAATCGCTTTTCGGATCTTGCTTTCTTCAATATCTTTTGGAAAATAGTTGAGTTACAAAAATGAACCTCTCAGGGATTCTTAGAAATACTTGAGCTGATTCCCGAAACTTCATTCTCCTAAATTAACTACTTCGTTTAAAATAATAAAAGACACGTGTCTGAAAAAAACAAGTTTTATGCCATAAGATGTTTCTCATTGCATCTATGTGCAACCCGAATGAAGGAAGAGAAAGAGAGAGTGGGGGGGGGGGCAGCGGGGGTATCCTGTAAGTTGGAAGATTACAGTTTTTCGTTGACACAGGTCTTATTCTACGCGACATTTATTCGAAAAAAGAATTTCTTAATGAATTTAGTTTTGTTTCACAAAATTCTGTCCTTATGGGAAACTTCATCTTTCCACTTTGATAAAAGGAAGTGAATAATAAACAAAACTATTAGGAAGGTTAGTAAAGTGTTATAAGATGCAGGAACGTGGACGGGAGGTGGGGGGCGCATAGGCCTCCTTGTCCACCTTCTCCTAGATTGTTCGCCCCCTTGAATTGTATTTTTTATAGAAGAATGCCTTTTTTGGTATTTTTCCTGAAAGAACGATAAACTGTACTCCCCTAAAATCTAGAAAATACACTTTATCTCCTCCCCCATCGTTTTGGGAATAGACGACATTAGTAAGATGGGACAGTAAGTTAAAATGTTAAGCAAAATAGTTGTAATATGGTAATACAATATGTAAAATTTGGCGGTAAAGGTTTAACAAAAAGTAATCCTTGGAGAATTATAATTTGTCTCTGCGTAATTCCCATATATACATAAAAGTCCAAAAATCTTGAAGATCTGAAGTTGAAGCAGTTGTTGTGCTTCATAGGTTTTCAGGGCTTTTCAAAGTCTGTTCCTAGAGTCCTGACTAATGTAGTGTTTTTAGCCGTTTTATTTATCATAATAGTATTGGAATAACTTAAATTGAAGACTACTTCAAAGAACGGCAAATAATTATTAAGATATTCGGTAAATTGGCTTCGAATTTAGGTAATTTTTCGGTAATTTTTTTTCAAAATTTCTTTAAAATTCTTGTAATAATTGATAGGGGATCTTGAATGTGTCGATAGTTCAAAAAGCGTAAGTAATTGTGAAGCAAAGCGATGTGTGCATTCAATGTTCTCACGGCATAAATAATACGTTCCTCGTGTCGCAAGGGTTTCAATTAAAGTGGCTAGCACCACGTGGAACTTTGAAAACTTCAAGTTACTCGAATAATATTTCATTTGAGCTGATTTTAACACTTTCTTAGTAGGCAGGCTAGATCGTTGTAGGGATTGTCCTTTCCTGAACTTTAAAAAGAATATTCTTCTTCGTTTAGTCGAAAAAAATTCGTGTTGTCTAATGATTAAATAAAAATAAAAAATTTTTTTAAATGAAAGTAAGGAGCGACATTAAAACTTAAAACGAACAGAAATTACTCCGTATATGAAAGGGGCTTTTCCTCCTCGACACCCAGCTCCTTACGCTAAACTTTTTTATTGTTTTAAAAAGTAGAGTTGCGAGAAAGAATCAAACTTTAGCGCAAGGAGCGGGGTGTCGAGGAGGAAAAGCCCCTTTCATATACGGAGTAATTTCTGTTCGTTTTAAGTTTTAATGTCGCTCCTTACTTTCATTTAAAAAAAAATTTTTTTTTTATTTAATTTCTGAAAGTTTTTGAATTAATGCATTTCTGATTTTGGCTCTCCGTACATAAATTATTAAAATGAAATTTGCATATTAATTCTTTTTTTGGCTAAATGGCTTTCTCTTAGTTTTGAATGCTTCTCCTTACTTTCGATTGAAAAAACTTTTTCATGTTTATATTTTCATTGTTTTTTTTATAGTAACGCTAGAAAGTCCTGCGCCCTTTTCATTGAATTTCTCTTCCCCCATGAAATATTCCTCCAAGGAAAGATCCTCCCATATAGCCCCCTCCCCTGAACCCCACACCCAAACCAAAAAAATCCCCCTGATAACGTCGGTACACTTCCCAGTAACCATTACTGTATGTAAACATTGGTCAAAGTTTGTAACTTGCAGCCCCTCCCCCAGGGACTGTGGGGGGTAAGTCATCCCCAAAGACATAGTTATTATGGTTTTCGACTATGCGGAACAAAATGGCTATCTCAAAATTTTGATCCGTTGACTTTGGGAAAAAAATGAGTGTGGGAGGGGGCCTAGGTGCCCTCCAATTTTTTTGGTCACTTAAAAAGGGCACTAGAACTTTTCATTTCCGTTAGAATGAGCCCTCTTGCAACACTCTAGGACTACTTGGTCGATACGATGACCCCTGGGAAAAAAAAAAAAAAAAACAAAAAAACAAATAAACACGCACCCGTGATTTGTCTTCTGGCAAAAAATACGAAATTCCACATTTTTGTAGATTAGACCTTGAAATTTTTTCTATAGAGTTCTCTGATACGCTGAATGCGATGGTGTGATCTTAATTAAGATCCTATGACTTTTAGGGGGTGTTACCCCCTATTTTCCAAAATAAGGCAAATTTTCTCAGGCTCTTAACTTTTGATGACAAAGACTAAATTTGATGAAACTTATATATTTGAAATCAGCATAAAAATCCGATTCTTTTGATATATCTTTTAGCATCGAAATTCCGTTTTTTAGAGTTTCGTTTACTATTGAGCCGGGTCGCTCCTTACTACAGTTCGTTACCACGAACTGTTTGATGTGAGTCTTTTAGTTTTATATGGTCTGTTAGGGTCTCTTATCCAAAGTTCTACAAGCTTTGGCAAAACCAGCCAATCAATTCTAAGTAGCCTGGTCATGCAAACTCAAAGATTTATAACTGGCAAAATAGGGCGATATCGCCTTAATGGCATAATATTGAGGCGCTTGACTAATTCAGTCTATTTTGGCTAAATTTTACAACGGATTAAAAACAAAAATCTTTAGCCAGTTTTAAAGAAAACAAATGTGAATTCTGCTAAGTTTCTTTCATTTAAGTTTTTTATTTCTTGAAACTTTGACAGTTTCGACAGATATTTTTTAGAAATGACTTTGTGCTTACAAAGAAATCAAACATTCAGACATAATAAAGCCATTTTGGAGCTTTCAGTGTTACCTGATTTCTTTGGAAAAGAAAAACTCTGGAAAGACAAAGAGAAATGAAATGCTTTGTTCTCTTTGTGATTTGGATTGGTGAAAGCATTTGAACTTGACAAATTTTGTTTTATCGGTTCCTTTCAAATGAGAAAGGTCAACTTTGTTAAGTTTTGGACTTTTTTAAATAACATTTTCGGATTTTTTTTTTTTTGTTATTATTATTTGGTAACGTCTATCATATTGGCTTGTGAATGGTACGGAAGTTGACAAGTGTACATTTTTTCTTGGATTCCTTCGAAAGGTGTACACTAATTTTGAATTTTTTTTGTGTGTGGAAGGGGGATAAATTCAAGGATTTCCCTTGATATTTGTTTATCCTATATTTTTTTTTAATTTTGTAGCGTTTTAGATTTTTTAAATAATATTTTAGGTTCTTTTTTACACAATTTGACAGCGTCTCTGGTATTGGATTGTGATTGTACTGAAGTTGATAAATGCTAATTTTGTCTCGGTTTCCTCAAAAAGGAACATCAATTTTGTTTCCGTTTCCTTCAAAAGGAACTAACGAAATTTTGGGAATTTCTTAATTATTTTTTCCCTTTGTAGATTTTTTTTTAAACTGATGAGGTCTAAAATAAAGTTAGTAAAGTATATGTCCATAGTAAATAAAATAGGATAATTTTACTTTACCAAGTCAATTCTGGTTTCAGTGATGACTGTTGCAGGAAGTCAGGCCTAACATAAAAAAGACTACAGTTTCCTAGGTTGCTTTGTTATAACTAAATCTTATTTACAATTTGAAAAAAGAGTACGAATTTAAGCATATAATCAAAATGGCGATCAAAAATAAGGTTTTTGTCTGTTTTTTTTTTTATTATTGAAAAAACTAAATACAGTAGTTTGCAAATGCAAATGGACAGTTTGAAACCTATTAATTTCGTCTGTAATAAATTGATTGAAATAAAGGTGGTAATTTCTAATTCTAGAACGGAAAACTAAACTTCGATGGTTCTTGAATAATTATTTAGATAAACAAGTGTAAACAAATGGCTTATACTTAACTCAGTCGGGAAACTTATTTTAGTTCCTTAAAGGTTTCTTTTTAAGTAGCCATACGCGGAATAACTTCTGCAATACCAAATATAATACCTAGATAGCACTTTTCGAATTACTTTTTGTAATAAAAAAAAAGAAAAGAAAAACAAGAGCTAAGAGCTCATTTGGCACTTGTGAGAAGGTCAGAACCTAAAGTTAGACTCGGTACTAGAGTTATCGAATTTGCTGTACTTTGTTTATTGGCAATTATTATAAACCAGACTTTAGAATAACATCAAAAATTATTACCTTACCCTTTTGTATTATCGACACCGTTCTTTATAGGTAGGAATTTTTTCATACACTTCAGTTACAATTTTATCCTTATCTTTTGACATAGATTCTTGAATCACTTCCATTTCTGCTCATCAAATTCATGGAAAACGTTTTAAATACGTATTTAAATTGCGCATTAAAACCCGCGTTGTCTGTGCCCAAAGGACTGGGAACTAATTAAAAGTCAATAGCTAAGTTCATGAATGTGAAATCATCATTGATGACTGTCACAGTGTAAAAATATTTTCCCTTTACTGTGCTGACTGCATAGATGACTGGAACAGTTACATCCGCAGGACTTTGCTTCTTAGGGAATTCCAATTTCGTCAGCAATAGTTACAGCTTAGGGGTATAAGCCTAGAGAAGGAAACATGTTAAGAAAACATTTCATAATACGCACAATAGCTGTAGCAAACACCTTTTGCATGGATCCCCCCTATACTTTACCGCCAACCCCCCTTCCCCTAAAAAGCAAATATATAGTCCAAATTATATAAAACCAATGCATTCTGTCACCCATCACTTGTTTTTCGGTTGTTCTTTTAAACAGTTAATTCAATTAATAAGTACAAGGTATGAAACAAGAGAGACGCATTGGGGGAATAGAGGGGAAATATATAATTTCGACTGTATATTTACACATTAAGGGGAGGTAAAATATAGGGGGTTCCATGCAAAATCTGTTTGCTACAATTGTTATGCATATTGTAAATTGTTTTCTTATCATGCTTCCTTCTCAAACATGTTTCCTTCTTAAATCGTAAGTTAAAAATACCTCATTTTTATAATCTTTCAGAATTAACCCTCGCCCCCACTCCCCCAAAGAGATCGGATCCGCCCTTCCAACTCCCCCGAATGTCACAGGATCTGGTCGGAATTTGAAATTAGAACTTTATAGCACAAGATCCTTCTAAATATCAAATTTCATTAAGATCTGGTCACCCTTTCGTAAGTTACAAATACCTCAATTTTCAAAATTACCTCCCCCCTCCCAATTCCACCAAAGAGAGCAGATCCGGTCCAGTTATGTCAGTCACGTATCTTAGACAGGTTTCTATTCTTCCCATCCAGTTTCATCCTGATCTCACCGCTTTAAGTATTTTCTAAGATTTCCGGTCCCCCCAACTGCCCCCCCCCCAATTACGTTTGATCCGGTTGAGATTTAAAATAAGATATCGGAGTTACGAGGTCCTTCTAAATATGAAGTTTCATGAAGATCCGATCACTCCTTCGTAAGTTAAAAATACGTCATTTTTCTTATTTTTCAGAATTACCCCCCCCCCCCCCCGCAATTGAGCGGATCCGTCCCAATTATGTAAATTACGTATGCAAGACTTTTGCTTATTTTTCCAATCAACTTTCATCCCAATCCCTCCAATCTAAGTGTTTCCCATCATTTTAGGTCTCCCCACCCCAAACTTCCCCCAATGTCACCAGATCCGGTCAGGATTTAAAATAAGAGCTTTGAGACACGATATCCTTCTAAAAATCAAATTTCATGGAGATCCAATGACCCGTTCGTAAGTTAAAAATACCTCATTTTTTCTAATTTTTCAGAATTAACCCCCCCCCCCCCAACTACCCCAAAGAGAGCGGATCCGTTCTGGTTATATCAATCATGTATCTAGGACTCGTGTTTTTTTCCACCAAGTTTTATCCCGATCCCTCCACTCTAAGTGTTTTCCAATTTTTAGGTTTCTCCCTCCCAACTCCCCCCCCAATGTCACCAGATCTTGTCGGGTTTAAAATAAGAGCTCTGAGCCACGATATCGTTCTAAAAATCAAATTTCATTGAGATCCGATCACCCGTTCGTAAGTTAAAAATACCTCATTTTTTTATTTTTCAGAAATACCCCCCCCCCCCCAACTACCCAAAAGAGAGCAGATCCGTTCCGTTTATGTCAATCATCTATCTAGGACTTGTGTTTATTTTTCCCACCATGTTTCATCCCGATCCCTCAACTCTAAGTGTTTTCCAAGTTTTAGGTTTCCCCCTCCCAACTCCCCGCCCCCATCACCAGATCCGGTCGGGATTTAAAATAAGAGCTCTAAGACACGATATCCTTCTAAACATCAAATTTCATTGAGATCCGATCACCCGTTCGTAAGTTGAAAATACCTCATTTTTCTAATTTTTAAGACTTACTCCCCCCCCCCAACTACCCCAAAGAGAGCAAATAAGTTCCGATTATGTCAATCATGTATCTGGGACTTGCGCTTATTTTTCCCATCAAGTTTCATCCCGATCCCTCTACTCTAAGTGTTTTCCAAGATTTTAGGTTTCCCCCATCCAACTCCCCCCAATGTCATCAGACCCAGTCGGGATTTAAAATAAGAGCTCTGAGACACAATATCATTCCAAACATCAAATTTCATTAAGATCCAATCACCCGCTCATAAGTTAAAAATACTTCATTTTTTCTATTATTCCGAATTAACCGGCCCCTACTCCCCCCCCCCCCCAGATGGTCAAATCGGGAAAACGACTATTTCTAATTTAATCTGGTCCGGTCCCTGATACGCTTGCCAAATTTCATCGTCCTAGCTTACCTGGAAGTGCCTAAAGTAGCAAAACCGGGACTTTAGGTTTTCCCCCTCCAACTCCCCCCAATGTCATCAGATCCGGTCGGGATTTAAAATAAGAGCTCTAAGACACAATATCATTCCAAACATCAAATTTCATTAAGATCCAAATACCCGCTGATAAGTTAAAAATACTTCATTTTTTCTATTTTTTGCGAATTAACCGGGCCCCCCACTTCCCCCAGATGGTCAAATCGGATAAACGACTATTTCTAATTTAATCTGGTCCGGTCCCTGATACGCTTGCCAAATTTCATCGTCCTAGCTTACCTGGAAGTGCCTAAAGTAGCAAAACCGGGGACCGACAGACAGGCCGACAGACCGACAGAATTGGCGACTGCTATATGTCACTTGGTTAATATCAAGTGCCATAAAAAAGACGGCTGTACAACTTTGTAATCGAGAAATAACTTGGATTTGTTCAAGACTTCTTTTGAAATAACTACACCCAGAGTATGAAATATAAATGAACCATAGATATTAGTCCTCGATAGGGCTGTACCTAGGAGTTTCGTTCGGGGGGAGTCTATCGAAGAAAGGGTACTAGAAGAAGTTCGAACTCTTTATACTCAAACCCGGTACCCCCTTGTATATGGCCCGGGTTCTCGAAGGCTGAAGAGCCATGAAGCGGAGATAAGCACCGCCAGTTGGGACTGTAAAGTCCAATGTCGTATTCTTTACTTTACCTTTTTATCAATATTTGAAATATTATCCAACGTACCTGTTTATTTAGCGTTGGGGACTCCAGAGTCACCCCTCATACTGAGCATCACGGCTCAGACCGGTGATGCTCACACTTAGCATTACGGGTCGACTTGATAGTATATTATTAACCTCTTCTGTCGCCTGCATTAGGGTTCTTCAATTGGAGGTGTGAAGAAACATTGTTGGGATGATTTTAGAAGGAATTTATGTGCCTTTCCTAAAACAGCACTTTTATAAAAATAAAATTCTGCAAAAATCGGATAGCCTTTCTAAAAAAAAAAAAAAAAAAAAAAAAAAAAAAAAAAAAAAAAAAAAAAAAAAAAAAAAAAAAAAAAAAAAAAAAAAAAAAAAAAATTGTCTCAGGTTTTTAAGTAATAAAGACCAAAGGAAGTAAAAGTTGGGAAGCCCTGCTCTGTGGTATCAAATATACACTTAATTTCCTATTGATTGTGTCCACTCCTGACTCCATAAATCTGGCCTCCACGAAATGGTACCTCCCTTAAAACTTGCTGGCTAAAGCTGGTCAGTCATTACATTTAAATTGAATTTCAATAACATTCTCCCTTCCTTAGCAGATATTAGAAATGTTGCCTAACATCTATTATACAATTTTTTTTTGCCTGACTCATTTTATGTGAATCCACCCTTACATAACTCCACTCTAAAGTTTTTTTTGGTGTGTCCTCAGTTATTGTATTATTAATTCTTTTTTCAATTCGTGAAAAGACATGCAATCAAACAGTTTGTGGTAACGAACTGTAGTAAGGAGCGACCCGGCTCAATAGTAAACGAAACTCTAAAAAACCGAATTTTGATACCAATAGTTACATCAAAAGAATCGCATTTTAATGCTGATTTTAAATAATTAAATTTCATCAAATTTAGTCTTACCCATTAAAAGTTATGAGCCTGGGAAAATTTACCTTATTTTATAAAATAGGGGAAAACACCCCTAAAAGTAATAGAATCTTAACGAGAATCACACCATCAGATTCAGCGTATTAGAGAACCGTTCTGTAGAAGTTTCAAGCTCCTATCTACAAAAATGTGGAATTTTGTATGTTTTGCCAGAAGACAGATCACGGATGCGTGTTTATTTGTTCGTTTTGTTGTTGTTGTTTTTTTTCCCTAGGGATGATCGTATCGACCCAGTGGTCCTAGAATTTCGTGAGAGGGTTCATTCTAACGGAAATTAAAAGTTCTAGTGCCCTTTAAGTGACCCAAAAATTGGAGGGCACCTAGGCCCCCTCCCACGCTCATTTTTCCCAAGTCACCGGATCAAAATTCTGAGATAGCCATTTTATTCAGCATAGTTGAAAAACCTAATAACTATGTCTTTGAGGACGACTTACTCCCCCACAGTCCCCATGGGATGGGGTACAAGTTACAAACTTTGCCCAGTGTTTACATGTAGTAATGGTTATTGGGAAGTGTACAGACATTTTCAGTTTTTTTTTGCGGAGAGGGGAGGGGGGTGAGGGGAGGTGATTACTCGGGAGGATCTTTCTATGGAGGAATTTGTCATGGGGGAATAGAATTTCCATGAAGGGGTGCGGGATTTTCTAGCATTATTTAATAACAATGAAAAAATAGATATGAAAAAGTTTTCTCAACTGAAAGTAAGGAGGGGCATTAAAACTTAAAAAACAGAAATTGTTACGCATATTAAGGGTTCACCTCCTCCTAATACCACGCTCTTTATGCTAAAGTATTTTTAGTAATTATAACTATCTGTTCTACGGTCTTTGTGATTCAGGGATCATTCTTAGGGGAAGAGAATTTCCATGAAGGGGGTGCAGGATTTTTTTTTAGCATTATTTAATAACAATGAAAAAATAGATATGAAAAAGTTTTCTCAGCTGAAAGTAAGGAGCTGCATTAAAACTTAAAACGAAAAGAAATTGCTAAGCATATCAAGGGTTCACCTCCTCCTAATAGCTCGCTCTTTACGCTAAAGTATTTTTAGTAATTATAACTATCTGTTCTACGGTCTTTGTGATTCAGGGGTCATTCTTAAGGAATTGGGGCAAAATTTAAGGTTTAGTGTAAAGAGCGAGGTGTTGACGAGAAAATTAAAAGTTCTAGTTGTTTTTTTAAGTAACCAAAAAATTGGAGGGCAACTAGGCCTCCTCCCCTGCTCCTTTTTTCTCAAAATCATCCGGTCAAAACTATGAGAAAGCCATTTAGCAAAAAAAAAATTAATATGCTAATTTCGTTTTAGTTATTCATGTACGGAGAGCCAAAACTAAACCATGCATTAATCCGAAAACGTTCAGAAATTAAATAAAAAAAAACAAGTTTTTTTTTAACTGAAAATAAGGAGCGACATTAAAACTTAAACCGAACAGAAATTACTCCTGTCATGAAAGAGGCTACTCCCTCCTCAGCACCCTGCTCTTTACGCTAAAGTTTTTATGGCACTTCGTATCTACCAAGTGACAGATAGCGATCGCAAATTCTGTCGGTATGTCGGTCTGTCTGTCCCGGTTTTGCTACTTTAGGCGCTTCCAGGCTAGCTAGGACGATGAAGTTTGGCAAGCGTATCAGGAACCAGACCAGATTAAATTAAAAATTTTCGTTTCTCCGATTCGACCATCTGGGGGGGGGGGGAATGGGTGGACGGTTAAATCGAAAAAATTAGAAAAAAATGAGGTAGTTTTAACTTTTGGACTTTTAACTTTTTGGAAGGATATCGTGTCTCAGAGCTCTAGTTTTAAATCCCGACCGGATCCGGTGACATTGCGGGCAGTTGGGGGGGGGGCTAAAATCTTGGGAAACGCTTAGAGTGGAGGGATCGGGATGAAACTCTGTGGGAAAAATAATCACAAGTCCTAAATACGTGATTGACGTGACCGGAACAGATCCACTCTCTTTGGGGGAGTTGGGGGGAGGGTTAAATCGGAAATATTAGAAAAAATGAGGTATTTTCAACTTACGAAGGAGTGATCGGATCTTAATGAAATTTGATGTTTGGAAGTATATCGTGTCTCAGAGCTCATTTTAAATCCCGACGGGATCTGGTGACATTGCGGGGAGTTGGGGGAGGGGGGACCTAAAATCTTGGAAAACGCTTAGAGTGGAGGGATCGGGACGAAAATTGATGGGAGAAATAAGCACAAGTCCTAGATACGTGATTGACATAAACGGATCCGCTCTCTTTGGGGGAGTTGGGGGGATTAATTATAAAAAATTAGAAAAAATGAGGTATTTTTAACTTACGAAGGAGTGATCGGATCTTAATGAAATTTTATATTTAGAAGGACCTCGTAAATCAGATCTCTTAGTTTTGATTCCGACCGGATCCAGTGTCATTGGGGGGGGGGGGCTGGAAATCTTGTAAAACGCTTAAACCGGAGAGATTAGGATGAAACTTGGTGGGAAGAATAAGCACAAGTCCGAAATATGTGACGAAAATAACCGGACCGGATCCGCTCTCTTTGGTGGAGTTTGGGGAGGGGAGTAATTCGGAAAAATTAGAAAAATGAGGTATTTGTAACTTACGAACGGGTGATCAGATCTTAATGAAATTTGATCTTTAAAAGGATATTGTGCTTTAGAATTCTCATTTTAAATCCCGGCCAGATCTTGTGACATTGGGGGAGCTGGAGGGGGAAACCGGAAATCTTGGAAAACACTTAGAGTGGAGAGATCAGGATGAAACTTGATGGGAAGAATAATCTCAAGCTATAGATATGTGATTGACATAGGGGAGTTGGGGGTTGTTAATTTGAAAAAATTAGAAAAATTGAGGTATTTTAACTTAAGAACGGGTGACTGGATCATAATGAAATTTGATAAACAGAAGGAACTGTTGACATTGAAGGGAGTTGGAGTGGGAAACCGGAAATCTTGGAAAACGCTTATAAATGTCGTAGAAACGTGATTGACGTAACCGGACTGGATCCGCTCTGTTTGGGGGAGTTAGGGGGTGGGGTTCAGTGCTTTGGTGAGTTTGGTGCTTCTGGACGTTCTAGGACGATGAAAATTGGTAAGCGTGTCAGGGAACTGCACAAATTGACTTGATAAAGTCGTTTTCCCCGATTCGACCATCTGGGGGCTGAAGGGAGAGGAAAAATTAGAAAAATTGAGGTATTTGTAACTTACGAGTGGGTAATCGGATCTTAATGAATTTTGATATCTAGAAGGACATCGTGACTCAGAGCTCTTATTTCAAATCCCGATCGGCATTAAGCTTCTGATTTTCCTTTAAAGCAATCTATTGATTCTTCGAATTTTGCTAGAGCTCATACCATATGAGCTCTTGGCTCTTGGCTTCTGACCTCGTCACAAATGCTATATGATTGCTTAGTTCTTGTTTACTGTTTTAAAAAGTAGAGTTGAGAGAAAGAGTTGAACTTTAGTGTAAAGAGCAGGGTACTGAGGAGGGAACAGCCCCTTTCATGTACGGAGTAATTTCTGTTCGTTTTAAGTTTTAATGTCGCTCCTTACTTTCAGTTAAAAAAAAACTTGTTTTTTTTTATTTAATATCTCTTAAGTTCTGCTTAGAGAAATTTCCCAATTGTGCATTTGAATGTATGTTGTCAGTATAGAATGGATAGTGCATGTGCGCGTGAATGCTTGGGATCGAAGCAATTATGATCCTTATGATCCTTAGTTGATTGGGTCTTCCGAGGTCCCAAGACTTGGTCGTAGATTCTGATCCTTATGATTTCGTTGTTTGGGTCTTCTGAGGTCCCGAAACTTGGTCGTAGATTTTATGCACTTTGGTGACATGCACCAAATGAAATGCACCTAATTTGCTCTTATGCATTCCTAGCATCTGCTCTTTAGTGATGGAGTCCGATTTTGCTTCCAAAACCCATTTTTATAATTCACTTGCAATATTTAGCTACTGTTTATCCCATCTAGACCCGTTCTTTTGATAGCCTCCCCAGGGCTCTAAGTCATACTGGGATTTATGCTCAAAATTATGTTTTTATTCTTACAGTTTTGGCTAAGTGATATCAGGTGCTGACAAGTAAAAATCGCAAATCAGGTCTTAAAGACTGCGAATTCGCGTCAAAAATTAGTGTATGTTAGTGTTGCAACTGCTGTTGTTGTAACTGGTAAAATTGAATATTTTACACATTTTACCGTAATTTTACGAACCCCCATAAAATTCATAATTTACCTGTTTTACGTAAATTACGTATTTTACCTATCTTACTGGTATTTTACCGGTATCTTACATATTTTACTGACATATTTTTCGACGCATTGAAATTTTTAGAGCGCAAAAGCACGAAGAGGCTGCCAGAAAAAAGTTTGAATATAATTTGGTTTGTAAATAGCTGTGTTCCCTGGTTTATAAGGCCATCTGTTTGACTTAGGTCTCTTGTTTTGAGGACGGCAAAGTGTATTATAGTACAGATAATTATAATTTTAAAATGATGGAATATTAGCTGAAATAAAATTACATTAGTTCTGTGAACTGTTAAAGACAAAAGGGGTTTGAAGCAGCATTGGCAAATGACAAACAAGAATTTTTTTTTTCTTAATGATGGAATATTAGCTGAAATAAAATTACATTAGTTCTGTGAACTGTTAAAGACAAAAGGGGTTTGAAGCACCATTGGCAAATGACAAACAAGAAATTTGTTTTTAAAATGATGGAATATTAGCTGAAATAAAATTACATTAGTTCTGTGAACTGTTAAAGACAAAAGGGGTTTGAAGCAGCGTTGGCAAATAACAAACAAGAAAATTTTTTTTTAAATGATGGAATATTAGCTGAAATAAAATTACATTAGTTCTGTGAACTGTTAAAAGACAAAATGGGTTTGAAGCAGCATTGGCAAATGACAAACAAGAAATTTGTTTTTTTAATGATGGAATATTAGCTGAAATAAAATTACATTAGTTCTGTGAACTGTTAAAGACAAAAGGTATTTGAAGCAGCATTGGCAAATGACAAACAAGAAATTTTTTTTTTAATGATGGAATATTAGCTGAAATAAAATTACATTAGTTCTGTGAACTGTTAAAGACAAAAGGGGTTTAAAGCAGCATTGGCAAATGACAAACAAGAAAAAAAAATTTTTTAATGATGGAATATTAGCTGAAATAAAATTACATTAGTTCTGTGAACTGTTAAAGACAAAAGGTATTTGAAGCAGCATTGGCAAATGACAAACAAGAAATTTTTTTTTTAATGATGGAATATTAGCTGAAATAAAATTACATTAGTTCTGTGAACTGTTAAAGACAAAAGGGGTTTAAAGCAGCATTGGCAAATGACAAACAAGAAAAAAATTTTTTTTAATGATGGAATATTAGCTGAAATAAAATTACATTAGTTCTGTGAACTGTTAAAGACAGAAGGGGTTTGAAGCAGCATTGGCAAATGACAAACAAGAAAAAAAAATTTAATAGCCGAGTGAAATAAGGGTGGTCAGCCAGCGGACAAAAAAGAAGCGAAAAGAATAGAAGCAGGTATTTCGTCAGGGACTTCCGCCCAGCCGTCTTCAGTGCTCAAAAAAAAAAAGGAAGGAAAAATAATCTTTCGAATTAACTCTAACTGAGCAGAAGAAAGACTGAATCAAACAAACCAAAAAGCAAGTCAGAATAAGTAAAAGACTAATGAACAATTAGATTTGGCAAGGATTCTATGTTTTAGTGATTGACTTAGCTCGACTACTGACCTAATTTTCATTATAAGTGTGACACTTTTAATTTTCATTTTAAAAGTCAGTTTAAATTCAGTTAATTTAAACTAAAAAAATTTTTTTACTTGAATCCTTTAATTTTAATTTATTGTAAATTGGGTTTATAGGAATATTTCGAGTATCTCTATTTAAAGCAAGGTCTCTATGATTTTTTTTTTTTTATTTCAATTGCCTCCTAAAAGAATGCGGGAAGCCATTTGCTTCAAATATTAAAGTTGCCCCATCAAAAAGAACTGCATGGTCTGAATTTTCAAGAATGCGGAGGCTCAAAGCAGAATCAATATCGACATCTATATTCTAAATTTTATATCTCAGAGAAACATTGTAATCAGTCTTTTCTACGCGAGCCGACGATTACCTCCCTCCCCTCTCAAAAAATACCCACCATGGAATATCCCCATCTCCGCCTAAAAATCACCGGTAGAATTTCACCTATTTTACCCTTGGATAATTCCAGGATTTTCATCAGAAGGGAAATTGAAATTTCTACTCGCCTGTTTAAGTCAGGTCAATCATACTGCACTACCTATAGTAAAGGTAAAGAGCCATAAGGGTCCAATGTATTAATATTTGTTCATTTATATTTTCACAGAGGCATTTTATGTGGAAGTGCCTCTGTCTTATTTTACCAATTTTACTAATTTTACTTGCCGAGTTTTTTTTTACGGTAATTATACAATACTAGCAACTGCCTTAGAACTGTCCTTAAGGCTTGCACTTTATTCAGATGCGTTTGCATTGGTTTCAGCCATGTGCCCTGAATACTTCAAGATATTTACGACTACGCCCGTAATTTTTTATATCGTTCCTTTTTTTTGGGGGGGGGGGTGCAGGGAGTCCTGCTTATTCTTTCCTGCAGAAATCACCCCCTCATTGAAAATCCCTTCGCGTAACCCACATTTTAATGCCAAACTTGTCTAAATCTCCATGAGACTTCTGATAAGCAGAAGAAGGGATATGTGGGGGGGGGTAGGAATTAATCTCACATCTTCCTTCATTTAGACTAAGCAAGGTTGGTGCAGGGTGATACCTCCCTTCTTAATATAGAAAAATTTCATCATTGGACTAAACTAATTTGCTTCATATCTCATAAGATTATTTGCAATAATATGTAAGTTCGCATCAGCTATTATGAAGGAATGGCGGTGGACCATTTTTAAGGCGGGGGTTCGATTCTTTAAAGAATGTATTTTAATTTCAAAACGTCCTAACTTTCATTGAGCCTTCTGATAAGTTTAAAACTGGTTCTATGGAAGGGGGAGATTGAGATTGATATCTAATCCCTCTTGATTTCTGGGAATATTTCTAGTCTACGCCTTTGTTATGGAAGTAAAGATTAACATTGAACTCCAAAACAATCAGAGTTTATTTTGTATAGGAGGAGCTGTCCCCTCCTTATTTCCTTCTCTATTGACCGTAGAAACTTCGATCATTCGATCAGGAATTGAGGTTTCTAGTTTTTTTTTTTTTTTTTTTTAAGTCAAAAGTGACAGGACAATAGCCAGCCCTAGGACTTCTTATCAACATTTTAGAGTCTTGTTTATTCAGAATAGTTGAAACTATCAATTAATTGTGTATCTAAATATGACATAAACTCTAGGACCCCTGGAATAAGGGCCGTAAATTGTGCGAAATTTCAGTTTTTTACCGATATATTCATAGGGAAAAAAGGGGACGTTTTTGATCTTGGGAGTCAAATGGCATGCAACTTTCGGGGATTATTTTCTTGGTCAAAAAGATCATCAAAGTTTTGCTGCGGGAAGGGGGAGGGACTAGGGGCACAGAAACGAGTCACAAACCCGTTTTTCCTGAACAATTTGAACCTTACAGCCATAAGTCCTTTGGGCCGAAGGGACTAATGTACAAAAATGCATTCTAAGGATTGGTCCCTTTTCTAACAAAGGAGGTAAAAAAACTAATTTTTTCAATTTACCTGAAAGTTGTGCGGAAGAAAAAAAATTGTTTCCCCTGAAAATGCAGCCCAAAAAGAACGAGAAAAGTTCCAAAAAAATTTTCCCACCCACTTCGAATGAAAGGGACTATTTTAGAAACTTGGGACGGGAGTCGTTCGATTGAAAGATCTTGTGTTCTTTAAAGGCCGGAAGCTACTGTAGGGCTATCAGACACCCTCTCGCTTCTTTTTCTGTTATCCGGCCCTCTTCTAACCCCTATGATGTTGAATCAAATTTCCAGGTATCCTTTTTGTTCAAAAACTTTATTATGTCTAATAAGTTTTGTCTTTGTGGTCGATATTGCCCTCACAGTCCTAATATGCAACTTTAAACTTTATACCCTGCAATGATAGCTCTATTCCCAGAAATACGAAAGAAGAATTAAAACGAAATAAAAATGTAAAAATAAATAGTATAAGACATTCTAGACTATATATTCTGCCTATAGTTTGGAATATTACTAGAATACTCCAAATTTCCATCTGTTCCTTCATTACTTTTATTTGTCACACTTTCTCTATGGGTGTCCAATTTTGAACAGGGGTGGGGGATTTCCTAAGAATTGAATTTTACGTGGATGCGTTAAACCAAATGGCTCCTCCTTTTTAGCTGTGCCCTCCAGTCACCGACACCCCTTAGTCTAAAAGAAGAAAAAATAAGTAAAAGATGGGAAAGGCTTTTAAAAAGGAATTAAACTTTATCGTTAATCCTCGCGTCTCAATATGAACAGGTTTGGATTAATCATCCAGTCTATGAGGCTCCTAAATAACTGACAGGAAGTCTATCTTATTCTCATTAGCTTTGTACGATGGTGATAAATAATTAATTAATCCAGTTTCGTAATTATACAAGCCAGGAAACGAATGATAAATTTACAAACTAAAATTGATTGCTCCATCCAAGAAAAGGAACAAAAAGAAGGATGTTTATAGAAACAATTATGCTTTAGTTTAACGAAAATTCGCACAATTAAATATCTAATTAATACATTTTTCGTTCCGCTGAGCTGACTCTCGTAAATGTTTGACGATAACGGGTTATCACAGGCCTTAAAGACCCGTTGGAGCCTGTGACAGATTTTTTCAACTCCCTTTCCCCGTAGATTTTAAATTTCTTTGTATTTCCACTCCAACTAGCCTTTTTATTGTATTTTTATTGAAACAAATGGAGAAATAGCAAAAGCTACCCCTCCCACCAAGATTTTAATGAAGACATACTTCCCTTCACACATTGTCGTGAATTAATGCAACTGCCAGTCAATTTTATAGTTTTCCCAGGGCTGGATCTTGGAAGGGGGGTAAAGAGGGGGAAAGCGCCTCGGGTGGTACGCCTGGGCGGCAGCAAAACAAGCTTAAATTGTAATATTATTTGGCAGAAAATGTAATATTTACAGTATTGATGGTATGGTAGGGTGCGGTAAAGTCCACATTTGCTCCCC
Organism: Artemia franciscana; assembly: GCF_032884065.1. Classification (NCBI taxonomy): domain Eukaryota; kingdom Metazoa; phylum Arthropoda; class Branchiopoda; order Anostraca; family Artemiidae; genus Artemia; species Artemia franciscana. Next base: position 12,659,491 of record NC_088871.1, on the reverse strand, counting down.
CCCCCCTGAGAAAATACCCAACTCTGGCCCTGAGTTTCCTTCATATTTCTGAAGGCGCCTTCCAATAAAAATTGTTTAAATGATATCCTAATTGGTTTCACCTCATTTAGTTTAGATCACTAACATCTGGGGTTTGGTTAGACCTATTTCTAGATGCTAGTTTGACTTGTATTGTAAAATAATTGGCTTGGATTCAGCTGATATTAAAAATTGACATTTTGAAAATAGTAAAATACGAAATATAAAGCTATTAAATTGCATTAAATTTTATTTAAGTAAAATATTAAATTTAATTTTGATAAATTATTAAATATAGAGCGATTAAATTATATTAAATGTTATTTTTCTAGCCAGAAAACTTGTTGTACTATTGTCCAGACGAAGATAGTAAAATAATGATCAGTGATTTCGGACTTTCAAAAATGGAGGACTCAGGAATCATGGCCACAGCCTGTGGAACTCCCGGTTACGTAGGTAAGCAGTCCATCTTTCTTTTAATATATGCTTATTTGGCTTTCATTTATTGAAAAATATCCATGCTTAAGTCGTAGTTTGAACCATTGAAAATAACACGGACGCTAAGTAGCGTATTTTTTTTTAAGAATGTCACCTTTTAAATATGATTTTTCGCAAGAATTGGTACTATCTTTTTGTCAATATACATGTATGAAAGAGTTAGCATATCAGTCAGAATATTTTAGACTGCCTTTTTTATGTATGCATTTTTTTCGTATACATGCAAACGTATTAGCTTAAAACTGAATTAAACCAAAGAAATGATGCGGAATATAAAAGAAATATGTTCTCAAAATTTTTTTTCACAGAAAAGAGCGCTTTCATGGTAAATATTTCAAATTTGCTAGACATAACCTTTAAAGAATACAGCCTGTCAAACTAACCCATCAATGAGCATATTAAGCGACATTGGGGGAAATGAAAACTTTTACAGAAGGTATATTCATGCATCTAGAATTAATAATCAGTTTTGCTGTTTTTTTGTTTTATTTTTTATGGTCAAACTCAAATAGGTTAGCATAAAAACAGAGGTGGCCACCCAACACAAGGGCTCATCAGAAGAATACACACTTGTCTATAGGGTTTTTGCACTTTAAATTCCCTACCCCGGCAAGTGGCGTGCCTACCATAAATTCCCTATGGTATTCCCGTGCTAGGTATCACCACCATGCTTAAGTCCTAGTTTGAACCATTGAAAAATATTTGGACGCTAAGTAGCATATTTTGTTAAGAATGTTACCTTCTAGATGTGATTTTTCACCAGAATTAGTACTATCTTTTCGTCAATATAGATTCATGAAAGAGTTAGTATTTCAACACTATGCTAGTATTTTCTTATTTGGTATTTATTTTTGGTTTAACCCCTATGTAACGGGCCATGGAGCCTTGTAGGGGTAGAAAGTTATTGTTGTCTATTTATTTTGATGTTAATAAACTGAACTGAACAGAACACTTTAATGAACTTGTTTGGTAATGATGTGTTTTGTTATAAGTGAAACATCTCTTTCCCTGACACTTAAACGAAAGAAAAAAGGACAATTTTTGGTCATTGTACTGTAGTTGTGGGCAAAAAACTTTTAGTTTTTGGTGTTTTTATCTGTTTATTGAGTGAAGCGCCTAATGCAGGTGCCAAATCTTTTGCCCCAGAGTTTTTGGGCGTAATTATGTTTTTAATAATAGAAAAGAAGAACTATTTTTAGTCTTGAATGTGCTTGAACATATAGAGGTAGACATACTTGGCCTGTAGAGGTTGGATTCGATGCCTCAAAAACAGAAATTTACGGCCTAAGTTTCTCAAATTTTCTAAGGGAAGATCACTCGGAAAAACTTTTAGGGGAAAGGATTCATCTCTATCCCTATGTGGAACTAAAGTTAATTTGGCGTATTTTCAATGAATCCTGCATTAATAGGCGTGAATTCGAGAACGGTAGAAAACCGATGGTCAAATAAGTGATTTTTTTTATTGACAAGAAGAGGGATTTATTAATTCTAGGGAATTTTTTTTAATAGATCGGAATGAATAAGGCTCAATAGCCTGTAATACGGAAATAAGAACTTAAAAGATATTGAATTCTTTTAAAGCAACAATTTTTACAGGACTGAATGACACGTGACTTATACAGGACCAAAGAAATGTAAAAATCGAGTTTTTATTTATAAATTTTGATTTGTGTTGCAACAATTACATTGATTGAAAAGAAATAATAAATAGAAGGCTAGTAAAAAATAAAATATTTTGGGGAAGGAAATCAGCAGCTAAACTTTTCACTACGGAATATATACGAATGAAACTTACCCCTCATTTGAGTGCTACTTTCTTATTGTGTCAACAGTATCTTCTATTTTTTCTGGAACTAATGATTGGCTTATCAAATACTTTGACTGTGGTTGTTAAAGGTATCTCCAATAAATGCCAAGTTGGCGAAAATGACCAAAAAGTCAGAATTGGTGAAACTATCTTGAAATTTGGTTTACAGATTTCGGCAGTCCCCGGGAAATAGTGGACTACTGAGCTTCATAGTGCAGGCACAAGTAGGCTTCAAACTTTCCTGATTTTTGAAACTTTGAACCCAGTGAGCAACTGGACTGAAAAAAAAACAGCGATCTGAAATCCCAATGGGGAAGTTTGCTTGACTGGGGACGACTGCTTCGACCCCAAGACGTCAAAAATTGCACTAATTAAAGGGTCGGAGGATTAAAATCACCTATGGAGGAGTCAAATTCTATTGGTGATTACCCCAAACATTAATTCTGTATCCGCCTCTGACTATGCGACAATAATTTTTCGATAAGCGCCAAACTTAAGATAAGTAATTTAACGATATGTACTTAAACTTTACTTGAATACAATAAGTAAATTCTTCTATTTGTCTTTATCCGCCCGTTTTGTTTGTAGAGGCACTACGAATAGACGATTCATAGACTAGGGAAGGCAAGCTAAGACTGGGAAAAAAATACGTGAGATAATGACATGTACGAGACTTGTATGACATCATATGACTCGTGTCTATGCACTATATGCCAAAGTGAAGCTATATGATTAAGTACGTAAAAAAAATGAGTACTTAAACTTTACTTAAAACTATGGGTAAAAAGTCTCCTATATTGTGTTGTCGTCCATCTTTCATATTTCTAGGGTCACTGCGCGGAGGCGATTCGTAGGTGGTCCCAAAAAACGAGAATATAAGCGGGGGAGGCACAATACGCTTTTTCAAAAAATAAGTGAGGGTTGGGATATTGGTTGCTATTCTTTTTTTATGAAATTACCAGAAAAAAATGTATTTTTCAAAATATGACCTCTTGCCTAATTGACTCGTGTGGAGGGAAGCTAAAATTGAGAAAAAATAATTACATTATTGCATAATTTAATACAGTATACACCAAAATGATTCAAGTACACGTGTTTTTCTAGTTTAAATCAAAGAGAAAAGGAGAGAATACTTTCCTATAACTTCATGGTAAAAAGTGTGCTTTAATTTCATTAGCTTACATCTGTGACGTATTTCTGTAAGCCAGTCAAATTATTCCTTATTTATGGGAGAAAAATTGCTCCACCTTTTAAAAATGCAATTAGTTTTAACACCTCATGGTGAAATTTTAAAACGAAAAGTTGAATTCCACCTCGTTGGTTATCCTGGGTGGAGATTTAAGTCAGAAAAAAAAGAAACGTTTTTGAGTTACAAGATTTTTACAAATAGTCCCTCTGTGTTTAATCCACCAAGAAAAAACTTTCCCTGTAAAATGCTAAAAGACTTCATTTTGTTCTCTGGGAAATCTTAAATAACTGGACTGAACCATTATTCAAAACGATGTGGAGTTTGCAATTAGTCCCTGCTCTGGGAATAGCTAGCATCTATCTGCATTGAAGGAACTATGGGAAACTATTTTCTTTCTGTTGCTTTTTCGAGGGAATGAATGCGCTAGGAACTTGAACCTGATTGAAAAGGAAATGAATTTTAAGCTACTTGTGTAACAGATGTTTAAGACTTGTCGGATTCATCTCCAAAATATTTCAATAGGGAAATAAAGTATATATTTAAAAAGGGAAAAAAGTATATAGAACAGGGTAGGATGTTTAGCACCGTACAGCTGGAGCTATGGATTATATTCTAGTTGGGCTGTTTCTGTATAAAAGCAACTAAAGGGTATTTGATATTTTATGCCCCTTTATGTCTGGTTTTTTAGTTGAATAGAGTAAAACAATACATTCACATATTCGCTATTTTGCATATTCGCGTATAAACGACCAATACGGGAATTTAAGAAAACCAGTAAATCCCAAAATTATCGCTTTCAACAGGTTTTTCACAAAACGTTAAGCAGACTAAACACAACTAAACAAACAACAATAATCAAAGAAGAAGAAAAGAAAACAAAAAAAGCAAATAAACAACCTTTGCATTGTACTCAATAAGATATATCTATATATATATATATATATATATATATATATATATATATATATATATATATATATATATATATATATATATATATATATATATATATATATATATATATATATATATATATATATATATATATATATATATATATAAATATTTGGAACGAACTTGGTGAAATTGATTCATTTATATTTTTGGGTAATGAATACCACACCTCTACCGACATGTTGTAATGACATTTAACCAATCCTTCTGTCCAAAGCCTTTCCAGTTCCATTTTCACCAGCAATCGCAGGCTCTTCGGGCCTGAATGTTTACTCCTGCTTCTTTAGTAAAAATCAAAGTAAAATAGAATTTTCCAGGTGTTTGTGCATGAATGGTGAAATAAAATATGTTCTTTAAAAGGGAAAAAGTGATAAGGAACGGAATAGGCGATATAGCACAGTGCAACTGAAGCTACGGAACGTATAATAATGCATGAAAGCATACATTTACATTCTGCCTTAAATAAACTATGGTATTTTGTTTCAGGAAGCAAATTTCATTAAATAAATGAAACAGCAATTTATTTGGTAATTGATTCTAATAGGAAAAAATTGGCTTTAGAAAATTGGCTTTAGATAGGAAAAAATTTCCACTTTAGAAAAATATCTGGCACTGGGCCTCTCTATGGTTTGGTCGTTCGTGATTTTGACTTTTTTTTTTAGAAAATAGATTTTGTTCATATAACAGATGTTTAAGATTTTTCAGATTTATCTGCTGAGTATTTGAGTCTTCAAATTAATTATATCTCTCATATCTAAATGTATTTAGCACAACGATTTGCACTTAAATCTGTTTGGTACAATTGGCATTAGTTTAAATTTTATAAAAAAAATGTATATTAAAAAGTATTATAAAATCTTAAAAATAGGCATACTTTTAAAGTTTAAGTTTTCTATTAATGTTCAGCGACTGCTCGAAACCACAAGATATAAAATTGATATTCTTATTTTGGGGGTGAAGTAGCATTTGAAATGTTTAAAAACTAGCTTTACAATGGTAAATTAATTTTAAGGAGACTAAGTCGTTAAGACTAGGAATAAATGAAGATGAAGAGCTATTTCTAGTTAAAAAAAAAAAAAAATCAAGTGGATTGCATAACTTGCATAGGTAGCATTATTAATGAAGATGATGCAGTTATAATTTAAAAAGTAGAATAGCCAAGACACAGGATGTTTTTTTACCAGTTGAAAAAAGTTTGGAAAAAAAGGAAGGTAAGTCTTCGAACAAAGATTGGATATTGGAATCCAGGCTCTGAAATACGAGTAGGCTACTACGGAATGTCGAGGAAGATATGCTACGTTTTTTTCCCGAGGGGTTGTCCAATGCTAGTTTTGAGTAGTTGCTTGACCAGCCGTATATAAAACATTATTATAAATAAGAAACGTGGTTTTTGTTATAGTTTTTGGGTTATAATAAAAGAAATATAAAAATGGCAAGGTCACGTTGCAGATGAAGGATGATAGATAGCCCGAAGTTGCGCTTTTTGGTCATTCATCTGGGGCCGAACGAAAATCATACCACCCCTAGTTTTCACCCCTGGTGAAAACTAGTCATCAGAAAGGATTTAAATGAAATTGGAACGTTATGGGAGGGAGTAAAGAATGAAGCTTTGAACATCCTGTGGTTTTGGAGGATTATCAGCAGCGGTGTTATCTCAGGCGGCTTGATGTTACAAGGAATTGTTAGTAGTCATATTAGTATTATGTAAAAAGTGAACCTAAGGGTCAATTTTGCTGTTGTGTCAATTTGAAGCGTAAATTCTTTTTTAAAATATTTATTATTTCGTACTTTTTATTTTGCTTGTCTTGCCTGTCAGCTAATCAAATTTTGAATTTTCTAAAAAATCATTTGGATAACAAACATTGTTTATTAAAGTCATAAAATGTCACGTAGCTAATTAAAGACGCGCTAGATGACTTTCGGAAGCACGGTAACACATTTTCCTGGAAAGTATCAGTCACGTCCTGTGTTTTTGGGCCCAACTAGATGTTAATGTAGTGTGAATGTGAAGTTCAAGCCTTTTTTTTGTAATATTCATTGCTTTGTATTTCCTGCCTAACCTATTCTGCATATCAGACAAAGTAATAACAGTAAATTTTCTTCTTTGTATTCACAAAAAGAAGAAAAAATGCAAAAACATTCTCATTAAATTGATTGGAATCATAGACCTAAATATTCAAATGGTTTCCAGTGAAACGAAAAAAAAACAAAAAAAAAGTGAGAATACATTCAAACAAATAGGACTATCATATAATATTACACATCTGACTGAAAACCCGCTGGATGACTCTCTCAAGCACGACCAATTCTGTAAAGTGTCAGATTCCTCATTTAATTTAGGACCCAGAGATTTATGTAATTGCTGAGTCATTTTAAAGTTCAAATTCTGTGTTTTTTTTTAATATTTATTGCTGTTTTTGTTGTTATTTTCTTTGCTCAATCTGTAGATGAGATAAACTAATGAGATTGGTGATTTTTCCTTTCTGAATCCATAAAGAAAATTTAGAAAAACGAATAAAACAATTACAAAAAATTGATTAGAATGATATTTCGAAATGAGCATATATTTCAGGAAGAAATAAAAAAAAGTTGGAAGGCATTTTAGTTTTAAAATAATTTTGTTATAATGTCAAAATGCATAGAATTCCGTACTGCCAATTAAAGTAGTTACGTTTTTCATTTTTATGTTAGTATCTCAATGTTTGTTTTGATTTACAAACCTTATCAATTTTTATATTGCATCGTTTTCTTGTCATTTACCTTGATAATGTCGGGAATTTTACGATTTCCCCGTAATTTTCAATGTCTGTCAAATAAATTGCCTACTTCCTGATTCAAATTTGCTCATTTTTGTAAAACATATTAGAGATGCCTTTTAGTTTTTCGGGAAGTACGATTTATTAGTGCACTTTTCCCCTGTCTGTTGTTTATTGTTTCATAGAAATGTCTTCTCACACGCAAGAGTATCATTTTACCCATGGTTGATGTAATTTGAGACAGTTTATTGCCTCACATCTTATTTTGATTGTCTCTGGCATATGATAAATCTCACCGGGCAAAGAACATCTGTTTTTTCGTTTCGAGTTTTTTTTTGTAATCGGGTTTATATTCTGTAGGAAAGAGTAACGAGTATCGAGAATAAGACTCACCAACGCCATCTGGTGCTTGGCGATTGTTTTCTTTTTTTATTACCTTAAACCGCTGAATTCCTGTCTATTAGGCTACTTTAAAATGTAGAGAAGGATGAAAAAAGCAGAATTTTGTCCCCTGTAGGCCTACCAGCTTAAAGTTAACTAGCCTACTTGACTTGCTATGATTACTCTAAGATAACCTAAGCCTACTTTTTGTGAACTAAATTCTTGCCTAAGATAATTACTGAAAAGAAAAGAATTTGATTATGACTTAGAATTGAAGAAGAATTACTTAGAACAATATAGAAGGTTTATATTTGTGTATCGAAAGTTTTGACTTTTCATTACTATTGATCCCAGAGTATCGCTTAGCATCGGGCACTACTATATCTAGTTCGTAATATCGAACTACCTAGTTCTATAGGTAGTTAAAAATAGTAGTTATATAGGTAGTCTATTGGTGCTGTATCTAGTTCGTAGTATCGAACTACCTAGTAATCTATAGTTCTATAGGTAGTCAAAAAATCGTAGTTCTATAGGTAGTCTATAGGTACTATATCTAGTTTGTTGTATCGAATTACCTAGTAGTCTATAGTAGTCTATAGTTCTATAGATAGTCAAAAAATAGTAGTTCTATAGGTAGTCTATAGGTACTATATCTAGCTCGTAGTATCGAACTACCTTGTAGTCTATAATTCTATAGGTAGTTTATAGGTACTATATCTAGTTCGTAGGGTCGAACTTTCTAGAACTATCTAGTTCTATGGGTAGTCAAAAAATTATTTGTCAAGTATCGTCAAATGAAAGCGGTTTGATTGTTAAATTTATTTTTGTTTAATTTAAATCTGCTTAATATAAGTGACCAAGGTGAGAACTTCTATTATAATTAATGTTAGAAGGTGTAGTGCCGAGTAATCTTCCCCTATATCTTTTATTTAGCTTGGTGTGTATATTTAATCAGATTGGGTAGAGAAACTGCCACTAGAGTCGTGGCACTAGTGATGGGGCAGAGAAACTGCCCCATCATTCCATATTTAATTGGCGAAGATCCAAGTCTTGCAAGTTTCTTATTCTTGTTAATAAGTAGAACAGAGCTTACTTTTAGTCCTCTTTGGTCGTCTCCTAATTAAGAACTTCTCTAAAAGTTTCACCAGGATATTCGATTTTCTAAGAATATTTGATGGTAACTTTGAAGAATAGGGGTTAGCGGATCTCTTTTCCTTGGAGATTATAAAATATTCTCTAACTTGTTGATAGAGCTTATTTCAATAAATTTGAGAAAACGTCTATTTTTGCAAAGTTCTGTAGGGATTTTGTTATTTCAAATGCAAAATAGTTAGACGCACAAAAGGCAGCCAGACCATAAAATTTTCTATTGAAGTAAAGCTAGTTTCAATTTACCCGCTACTAACCCCATATTTATAAAAGAATGAAGAGTGATTTGTGTTTGCTTCTTTTACTGGAAATTTCGGTTTCATAACTGAATTGTTTTAGTCATTGTACCAATTAAATAAAAATAAACTCTTTTTTTCAAAATGAAAGTGAAGATTGATGTTAAAACTTAAAAAAAAACAGAAATTATTTCGTGTATGGGGGTGACTGCTCCCTCTTTAGTATTACCCTCTCTACCAAGCGTGGGTTAATAAGCACTTGTTCAATGTATAAATTCTATTACTTGGAGTTTTCGTTTCTAGTGAAAAGGGCTATTTTTTTACTTACTCTTCTTTACCATGGATGGTTTGATTTTTTATTTTTTTTTTATTGCTCAAGACGCTACTTAATAGTTAGATACTTCAGACCGTTAAAATAACACCCTTTCTATTGTTAATTTTCGCTATGTAATCCTCTGGGATCTCATATTGGATTGTGGTTTGTAATGCTACTGCCCATTTACACCAGATGGTGTGTCATTATCTCTGCAATAATTAGCCCTACAATATACAAAATTTTGCACAGAAACTTAACTTCTTAACTTAGGAAGTTCTAGCTCATCTTTTCGTAAATTTATTCATTCCCATCTGAATAAAGTTATAGTTGAAGGGAACTCCTAGAGTAGTTAAAAAAAAACTACAGCAAGTATTTTACTAACTCGTTTCGTGCGCCATCTAACATTTAGGAAGTTTCTCGGGTTGAAAAGACATAGATAGGAGCTACGTATTTTAAAAACCTGTTTCTGCCTTTCCATAAAATAAGACCGTTCTTTTGCTCATCATTGTGCTAAGATCCTACATCTTTTGACAAAGAATGCTTTTAAGGGAAATCTTAGGACTAAGATCTTGCTTCTTTTTACCATTCTTTTGCTAACGTCTTTCATCATTCTGCTCTAATTAGCGGTCTAAGGACAATGATGAGTATAGTATCATAAGTTCTCTCATCATTGTTCTAAGCAGTGGCGGATCCAAGGGGCGTGTGCCCCCTTTCCTCCCTGACATAGTGGTTGATTTGTGATTGAGACCGCTTGCTCTGGTTTGTGGTGGGACAAAAGTTTTTTTTGTAATTGTTATTTAATATTTAAGTTTTATTTTTATTATTTTTTAATTATTAAGACTGTTTCTTTTTGCGAACAAGTTTGAAACAGGATTTCAGTTACTTTGGGTGGTCTCTGCTAGATTTTACTCATTTAGGTTTATCAAGGGAATCTGTCCGTAGTACCCCAAAAGCCAACTGGGAGACGAAAATCTTCATTTCGTAATAATTAGGAGGGAAAATTTAATCCTAATTTTTTTAGGCTGTCGAAAGGATATTTCAGGATTGTGCTGTCACAATGGGGCTAAAAAGCAAAATATTTACTTCTTTTTACTGTCAAAAAATTGTTTTCGAGTCTTGCTATTGCACTAAGGTGAAACAAAATGATATCATTAATTTTTTTGGCTGTCTGTTTTGGTTTTTTGGGTTTGCTTTTTTTGCGAAGCGGGGTGGTTTTTACAGCATTGTTGTTTTTTAGGGGATTTGTATAATAGAAAGTAAATGTATGAGAAATGCAAAAATTATTAATTTAAGTTTTGAATTTTGGTTAGCAAATAGTGGCCACTTTACTGCCTATTTTCATCTAATTAAAGCTCAGCTTTGACATATCATCTCCGCTGTTCATCCTAAAACATAAAAATAAAGGGTAAACCCTTTAGAATTTTAATAAAGGTTCGCATAAGTATATACTTAAAACCAAGCATATGAGTCAAAATGCTCCTTCAAACGTCGGAGTAATCATTTAAGAAGAATATATTTTTGAAAAATTGTCTATGAAAGAAGGCAAATAATTCTGTGTTTTGTTTTTTTTTTCTAGCTGGTATAGATGGATCTCTGAATTCTCAGTTTGAATCTGTAAAATGGCATCGATTTTTTTTCAAACATTTTTTAATAAAATGTTTATAAAAAGTGGAAGTTCACAAAGCTTGAGTTAACAACGGAAACGGAATGCAACTACAATATTATTTAAGAATTTCTCACCTTCTCAATACCAAGTCACAAAATATAGTTATATTTTTGTATAGGGATTGCATATATTTGTCCATAAAATCGTAAACTGCTACATATGCCGCTGAGGATTTTATAATTATTTTGATACATGCCATCCAATCATATTTCCACGATTAGTTGATTATAAATCAAAATTTCTACAGTACAACTTTCTTAATGCTAAATCTGAGTCGAACTTTTATTTTTGTGTGCAACAGACATATCGAGATTTAAACTTTGAATTGAAAATCTGAAAATCTCAAGATAAAAAAATTAATTAGAAATCTACCACAGCTTGAAATCCTAAAAATTTAAATCACCAAACTATATCTATCAAATACAAAAATAACAAAGACTTAATTATTTGTTTTCTAAGAAGTATTTCGACTCATTTACTTAGTCTGAAGCACATACCTACATGCATCTTTATTAGAGTCCATATGTTTCTGAAGATTTTAGTCTTTATTCGAATATTTTAGGATGAATAGAAGAGGAAATACTAACGAAGAGCTCTAAACTGACAGGACTCTATACTGAAAGGACTAGCTATAAACGTTCACCGAAATATAGAAATAGACATCGACCGTATAATAAATAGATATGGTGGGAACAGAAATTGACTTTATCTGATAAAATTGTGAATTCTGTAATTTAAGCGAAATATGTCGAACTTTAAAAAGTGGAAAGCTACGCTACGTTGTTATCAAAAATAAAATTCTGATCAGTAAATTTTTTAGATTTCGTCGAAGTTGACACTGGTTATTAAAACACTATTTTTAAAAAGAAACAGTGATTAGCTAACGCTTTATTGCCTATACTTAAAACACCCGTTTTAAATGTGTTCTATGCATTTCTATCTCTTCGTTTACCTTTCTTGTTACCTTCTTAATAGAACTAGTATTTAATGTCTAATAGATCTTTTACGAATATACAAGTTGTATCTTTATCCTCATTTCCTGCTCTTCATTACTGTCATAGTTACTAAGAGATGCCACGAAGTTAGGCGACATGCTAAATGGTTTAACCTATGCAAATCGTCAAAAAGAGTGCATGACCCCAAAAGATGGTTCAGGACAATTTTTGACTATAAAAGGTTAACTCACTCACTATAGCGGTCATAATTGCAAAGGCAAAAAATTATGCAGAAAATAATAAATATCAGTTTTTTTTATAGATGGTGAATAGCTTTTTATTTTTTTTATGGTGCGGTGGTTTTTATAACTTAATATTTTTTTGTATCAATTTCTTTGTACCATTTTTATACCATCATATTAATTTTAACTTTAACCCTCACCAGATTTTAGATTAAATTTACGACCATTCCCATTACCTACCTAAAACATATAATTGTCGAGTTTCCCTTTAAATTACGTGTATTTCTTGGTTCGCAAGTTTATTGAAACAGTCTATTATGCGCCCCCCTAAAGAAAATCCTGGATCCACCCCTGGTTCTGTGTGACAGAAAAATGGCGTTCTGTGCAAATTTGACTAACATCAGTGAGCAGTAAGATCTTTGAACAATGATGAACTAAAGAACGGTAGTCTGTGCAGAAAGATGTAAGATCTTAGTGCTAAAGAACGGGGCAATGTCTCAGGGCTCGTGGCGGGCAAGTGAATTTAGCTTGGAATCCCGTCACATCTTTTATTGTTTGAAATTTATTGTAAAAGGCTAAATGTTCGTTGAGCAAGCTGTGCTAAAATCAAAAGAATGCTAGAGAAAATGAAATCCTCTATTTTCAAAAGTTTCGTTTAGAGCCTTTGGGGCATCTGAGTTCCAGGCTGCAAAATATACACCCACTGTAGAGACTAGAAAAAAAAAATACTGAAAATACGCTAGAACTCTGGATATTAGTGTCTATTAAAAAATATGAAAATCATGAAAGTACTTTAGGAATGCTACTTTGGCTACCCCCTCCCCCTCCTCACCTTCCAAAAATAGGTTGCGGTCAAGTATAGGGACTATGCTTTGAGTTTGAAGTATTATTTTAGTCTTGCTACTTCGTTGAAGCGAAGCACAAATAATGTAACAAAAGTATTAAATATTAAATTATTTTTGTATGCAGCTGGCGGTATTAATTTTAGGGTTTTATTATTATCATTAATGCGGTTAATGTGGGAGTTGTTCGATAGTTTTAAAACGAATGGTTACTCAGATACCTATCAAATATTTTTTTGAAGCAGATAATCAATCTTACATAACAGCTAGAAACTATATTAAGACGAGAAATGAGTAGAAGCCATAATAAGTTTTCAAAGACAAAGGATGGAAGGCTCTTAATTTTCTTAATTGATTAAATGTTAATAAAAAAGGATATAAAACGTTATTTATTGTAACTTTAGAACAGTTCATTTAAGTTACAAAAAACTGCTAGTACTAGTTTCGGGGACGTGTAGTAAGTTAGAACCCCCCCCCCCCCCTCTCCAATTGTATAAATACTAATTTCAAGTGTTTATATTCTAATTTCACGGTTATTTTGAATAGTAAATGTGCTGGACACGGGAAATCTTTGGTTTTGTTGTTTTGTTCCTACTACGGATCTTAAAGAACCAGTCGATCCTAACTCGTATTTCTTTTTTCAAAAATGTTTTTAAATTTTTGGTTTCTATGGGCCATAGTATGCGAGTTGCGGAGTTCGTTCTTTGCTAGGTCGCATCTGACGCTGCAACCACGATTAAAAAGCCGTTCGAAACCGCTAACCAAAAAGAGACGTTTTAATCGGTTACAAAATATTTTTATGAAAATTCCAGAAGTTTGGTTACTTGAAAACCACCTCTTGGCTGTGTAATTCAGATGTAAAGAAAGTATATTCCTTAATGAGAAAGCCGCATCTTCCTTGGAATTTAGGTAAAAATGGTATCCAAACAAAAGACGCGTTTCCTAAAAAAAATGTATATATGTGTTTTCTGGGGAGGGAGGGGAGAATGTCTTAGAAATAACGGAAAATACGTCGATGCAAACTTTTCTGAGCAAATTTTTTTTTTTTAATTTGCCAAAAGCTCAGACACAGTAAATTCCTGTGATAAGCTCGTTAGAAATGTAATCACATGATATTTTTCAATGCTAAAATATTCTCTTGAGTTTATCAAACAATTCATACAAACGAACTGTAAGTGACTCGTCCCAATAGTAACCGAAACTCTAAAAAAAGGAAATTCGATAGCAATTAGTACATCAAAAGAATTGGCTTTTAATGTATACAGTCCTCGGATGGCTTAATGCTGTAGTGAGAGTGAGTGTATTGTATCGGTAAGGTAAAGTATTGTTTTTCCGCTGACTGGGACATGGGACAAAATACTATTTTACTTTCCTATACTTTACTTTACTCCTTTACTTTATTTTACTTTCTCCTTTACTTTCCTACGCTGGTTTTGCTCTGCTGTCAGTACGGAGACAGGGTGAAAATTTAAGTAATTATAATTTTTGAGGTTGATATAAAAAAAAAATGCAAGAAATGAGGGTGGTTTCAATCGGTAGCTGACGCTGACAGGTAAAAGTACCCATTACATGTTCCTTGTTTCAATTCCTGTTATGCCGAGATATATATTCTGTAACATTTAGGAGCCAAACTTTCTCAGTCCTCAACGCGTTACGTTATCATAGTAAGCTTATATGATCGTTGTAAGATTAATAGGTTGGCTGAATCGTCTTTTTGTTTACCTTGTCTTCTGAAAACCTTTCAGTATGCCTGAAATAACCTAATTAAAATATTTTAATTTCTCGTTTCCCTATTATTCTCTCAAGAGCCTTATTCTGAAGATTTGTCGAGTGGGGAATCCCTGGAAAAAAGTGTAAATAATTTGAACGGAAAACTAGCTAATAAGTATTAGTGTTATGATAAAGTCTTCATTTCTGATGATGCTGAAACTGTTTTTTTCTTGTGTCTGTCTCTGTCTTTTTTGTTGTTATTGTTCCGTATATTTTTGTAGTATAACACTACTAATGTGAAATCGTGAGCCCTTGTGAATTTTTTAGTGGTTTTGAAGAGTCAAGAAGGCATTTTGAAGTTCACGTGCTGGAATCTGCGACAATTTTTTATACATAGAAACTGTCAAGGCATCATGGAAATATTAAAATTGTAAGGTTTTGTCAATATAAATTGATGCAAATTTCTAAATTACGTTATAACATCACATTTAAAACTATTGTAAATATATAGCACAAATGTGTATAACTAATTTTATGTTTTTCATTGTTTTTCTTATTTTTTAACTTAGGTTACATACAATTTGGCTTCTGATTGAGTGTGACTCTAGTAAGGTAAATTAGAAATATGTCGGTTGATTTCGTTGTAGTTGTTGTGCAACTAAAGATTTTGTTGGTATATTTCAGGTTTGTTCTTTCATTTGTTTCTTGTTTGTCTCGACACAATTTAGAAATATTTGTCTTGTTTCTCTTCAATAACAAATGTTGGTCTCCAACGGATTTAGAAAAGAATGCATGTCATCCCGCTTAGTTAGCTCTATTAGCTTAGACCTGGTAAGTCAGCGTGTAATAATGGCATGACAGTTTTATCTTAGCAAAATTTGGCCCAAGAAAAGTTTAAACTAAACAAAATTAGTTTTAGCAAAGCTGAACCGTCATTTGCCAGCATACAGTACATAGCTTTTAAAAATAAGAAGAATAGGTAGTAGAATCACGAGAGAATAATTAAGGATTTGTAGTGATACTTTTTAGGGGTTTATGATGCAATGGTACCAGCGACGGGTGAATGAGGTTTAAGACGAATGACATTGAAGACCACGGAGATAATAACAACAACAAAAATAAATACCTTGATAATGATTGTATCGCTAATTTTAGTGATGATAATGTTTGTAATGATGACCTGGCTGAATATTGAATAGCAGTTACTCATCTCATCTCATCACCGATGGCGATGCAAACAATGATGATGGTGACGACTGGCTCCTGGTATACCTTAAGACCAAGCACTGGTGTCCTCAATTCTCCAGTCCATTCCTCCCTCACAAATAAAAATACTCCAATGAGAACGGCCTTTTACGGTCTTGAAAAAAAAGTGGAACTTGGTATTTCACTCAGTCTAATTTTTAATAGTATTTGTTTACATATGAGTAAGAAAGTCCTGTCCTAACTTTGGCGCACAATTGCCTTAAAATGAAAAGAAATATTTGACGGAAACTATAAGAGTATTTCCACTGGAATTATTTCACGGAAGCTTTTCCCATTGGTGCTTTGGGTGTCTTGTGAGGATACGCGATTTATTGTGTATCCATGATTTATTGCGTATCTGATTATTGCGCGATTTATCACAGGATAATCGCGATTTAAATATTGGAGCCCTGTCCAATATCTGTTGTTACAGGCGATTTTGACGGGAAGAATCGAACTTCGCCATCGAACTTTTGGATTGCATCGTCAGTCGAAGAAGCATCCAAATCCAAAGTGCAGACTTGAATGTATCATCATTCACACGCCTGCTATCTCTAATGTCATCCCAACACCCTAGCGCCTCTTGAGCAATAACTGCGTTCACTAAAATTATATCTGCTATCTGCGAGTATTTATTTCACTTGATTATCAACCTTCCATTGATAACAACAGCAGGGATTGATAATCAAGGGAGAGAAATACTCCCAGACCGTGGGGCAGGTGTGACTGCAGCGTATGGCGGGGCTAGAACGACAAAAACAAGAAAAAAGAGGGCACATCAGTGCTACCTATGCAAAAAACTAATTTTTCTTGTTGTTCATGATGGGGGAGGGGGCTTTAACTTTCCTGTGTGAGGTTTTGGACAATGCCGATTCCAATGGTTCAGTTTTTATTTCGATTAGACACCATATTCGAGGATTTCCAGGTTATCTTTGAAATTTCCGTGAATTTGTTTTCGTAATAAACTTTTACCTTGCCAATTAAAATCATAGTTACCATTCCTCAATCAGCTTCAAATGGTAATTTTTTCTCACTTGCCTGTTTTTTTTAAAGTGTTTTTAACTTTTTGATTAAGAATTTCCGGTTTGTACTCAGTGACAGAAGATAATTCCTTCAGAACGGTTGTCCCAATCATTCCCCTGATTTTAAACGCAAACCATTTTAATTGATAGTCAATCGGAGTGAACCGCTGGAAAGATGTTTTACGTACTTTAGGGCCTTTAAGCACCATATGCATAAAGCCATCGATAATCAATTGGTGCATCATATGTGACTAGTATCCCTTTCTTAAAATTATTTTATTTTCTAGCTCCCGAAGTTTTGGCTCAGAAGCCCTACGGTAAATCAGTAGATGTTTGGAGTATAGGTGTCATTGCATATATCTTGTTGTGTGGATATCCGCCCTTCTATGATGAAAATGATGCAAACCTTTTTGCTCAAATATTAAAAGGTATAGTTTTATTCTTAGTAAAATTTTAATAAATTGGATCCCAGAATTTTCGCAGGCTTGATCTTTTGTTATCTTGTATGTATATTTTTCTCTTTGCTCTGTAAAGAAAAGTTTCGTGTTATAATCTGTGATGACAGAACAAAGATCAAACCAGAAATAGCGTACTCCTATCTTCATAGAAATATGCCTTTGTTTTCGTTCTACGCATGGATATCAGATTGTAGATATAGCGAGAAAAGGGCCGCTAATGTGTCTGGGGGAAATGTTCATTTTAGCCTAAAATTGGGCACTGAGTTTAATTTCAAACGAAATAAGGAAAATGAAGGGTGATTTAACTTGACTTTTTTAGGAATTAAAAACTGATAGTACTGCAAGTAGAATAACATACCTCAGAAGCAAAATAATGTTAGTACTACCTATATAATTTATACTTTAAACATATATGGACATAAAAAGCATACGTGGTCTTTGTTTGTTTCTAGCAGTGTTAGATGGTGTTGATTATTTCATTGAGTAACTTAGCTTATTTTTAATCTTATTAGTCAAGAATGGCTTTGGTTTTTTGGGTTTGGTTTTTGGTTTTTAGTTTGGTTTTTAGGTGGTTTGCTAGTTTTCATCCATTCACGCGTTCAAGAAATGGTGAAACAGTAGCAAGGGTTTTCACTTGACAGTCCAGAGCTAGAACCTAAAATCGTTGGTATCTATGGTCACATTAAGACAAATGAATTACAGAAATGGTGTTGGGCAGTTGGTCTTTTTATGTTGTTAATGTGATTTAGTCAAAAATATAAGACTGACATAAGACAAAAATGCTTGATGTTGAAATATTACCACCGCTAGACACGAAAGGAAAGTGGACCTAAGTGAAATGCCTTAACCTGTATCCAAAATAAATAAAGAAAGGATCAAAATTTTCCTTTGCTGCTGAAATTCAAATCTCAGAGATGGCTAACGCGAGAATCTTCAACTGTCGTACAGATAGACAGTATCTTTTCCCTACAATTGTGGAGAAAAGTGTTTTTATGCACATTTATCGATAAATCTCACTCTATAATGGTTAAAACTGTGCAAATCAATAGGTAAAAAGAAGATTGAGGGTAATGGATTTATGATCTACATTGCTTAAAAGGGATTAACCATTACTGTCGTGATCTCAGCCTGATCCTGGCTGGGTTTATCTTAGGGTTGTCGGTGAACAGTTAATTGAAAAAAAAACACCCAAAATTTGATATTCTAATTCCGCTGACTAATTTTGGTGTGACACTTTTTTGAAATTTTGCTTACACTAACCATAAGGAGGAAAAGGAATAAAACACAGCACACATTAAGGGTTTGCATGCGTGAGACCCTAATTCTTACTCTGCAAATTTTCACAGCAGCCATTGCTGTGAGAATCTCGGTGTCATATTTTTCTGCTAAAACTTAAGGAGCAAAAGCATTAATGCTATGGGCTTTAAGCTCTTTGTTTTCATATGTTTTATTTGCTTAAATTGAGCAGAGGCTGAATTCAACCTCGTTCTTTTGCCAATTGTTTACTGTTGCGTTCTTGACGGGAAAACAAAAACAAAAGAAAATGAAGCAGTAAAAGGCAGAAAATAATATCAAGACATACATACTGAACATGAATATACAGACATAACTAATATTTGCAAATGCTTATTTGAACTGTAAATGTCATTTTCTTTTTCTTGCACTCTGAAGTTTTGCAAAAAAAAATCCCGTTTCTCTACGAAATTCCGCTGTTCTGGGATTGACAAAAAAAAAAAAAAAAAAAAAAAAAATAGATGCACACTCTTCTCAGGTTGTTTTTTCCGTTCTGCTAATTGGAAGGCATACGCGAAATCGTTAAATTTCTCAGTGATTAAGACTAACCAGGGTCTTTATAGCCTAAATATTGGGGGGGGGGAGCAAGGGATTTTCCTTTTCCCCAACTGTTTTTTGTCAATGATTAGCATAATGTCCGTTTCGGATACAATGCATAAAAGTACTGCACGAGTCTGTAAAACCGCTGCATTTACCGACCGAGATTCAGATTTCGGTACACATCATGTCACCTTTTTAATGCTCTTTATTTAACCAAAAGGAAAGTTGTGGCACCACCTGTAAACTCACGGTAGAAGTCGGTAAAACTGCTGCGTTTACCGACCAAGTTCGAACTTCCTTTAGATGACATGTTAGTATTTTCGTGGTCTTTGTTTAACAGAAAAAAAAATTAGTGGCATCGGATAAATCATGGTGCTTCGCTTCATGATTTTACCAACTTTTTTTGCCGGGTGACCAAAAAATTGAGGGAGGGGTGTCCCAAATCCCTTCCCCCATACGTGATGGCCTTAGGACTAACCATTACTCGTGTTACTGAAGAAAGAAAAGGAAGCTATGTATTGAAATTCTTTGCGTAATGAGAAGAGATTAATATTGGCTTGCTGTCGGGAATCCCTAATTTCTCACAAAGTTTCAAGAAAAACAAAAGCGGAATTAAAAATGATTCTAGTTGTAAAAACGCTATTGTTCAAAGAAGAAAATATTCAAATAAGATGTAAGCTTGAAAATAGTATGGACCGTAAAAGGGGGGGGGCAGGGTTACTTATATGGTAATGTAAAGAAACAAATGTTTGTTAGCTCAAATATTACTGAAAGTTCTGCATTCTATGTCATCCGGTGTAGTGATTTTGAGTCTTGCTTTTTTGTCAAAATAACCAATATCGAAACTTATTGACGTTTTTCAGAATAGTTCACTTTTAGGCTATATTCCTGTGCAAAAGGAAAGAAGACCCCCAGTGGAAAAAATTCGCAATCATAGGTAAACAACATATATCCGGTCCACGCGGGTAATCCCTGCTATGCGAGGGAGTCATTTATAGTGTGTTCGAGCATACCAAGCTTACTTATCTGACAAACCTGGTCACTTATCCTTAGCATTTTACGAAATGTGAATCTCATCAGAGACTAAGAGGATTACTACGTGAAACGGTCTGGATTATTTGTTGAATAACTTACACTTGCTAACTCTGGAAAGTGTAGGATAAGTGACGTCTTTTGTAAATAAAAATTGGATATTTTAAAAAATGGGAAAGATTGCGGAATTGTATACAGAAAACAAAAAAGGGACAGTCATTTTGAAATGTGGTAAACCTTCATGGCAAGGCCGCATCCAGGGAGGGGGGGGTAGGGATTTGATAGCTATAATTACAATTTGCTTAACTTTAATTGTTTTATTAACTCGTAGATTTAGAAAACTACTACAGAAATTAATTCACATGTTTAAATGATTTTGTTTCAAATATTTTTTTTGAAATGATATTTTAACCATGCAGATTTTGCACAAGATAAGTATGTTCAGCTAATGGATGCATTAAATTCTAAATAGGGGGGGGGGGGGGGAGAATGCTGTTAGTAAAAAGATGGGATTTTTTACTTCGAAAAAGTCTCTTGCTTTTAGTCCGACAGTCCTTCGACTTTTCCAACATTTTGGGATTATTCTGGTAAATTAAGAACAAACTAATTGAATTAAAATGCATAGGAAATCATCGAGATGTTGAAATTTATGGCTGGGGGCGGAAACCTACTCCTGACTGGCTCAATTGTATCTATCAATGGCATCTGATGTATTCTATTTTCTAGGTGAATTTGAGTTTGATTCCCCTTATTGGGATGATATATCTCAATCTGCTAAAGACTTTATACGAAAATTGATGTGTGTTGATGTTGAGAAGAGGTATACATGTAAGCAGGCACTAGGGCACCCTTGGTAAGTTTTTCTGGAAGATTGACACATAACATCTATGACAACTACTCTAGTTTTAATGTTACACTAAAACCCTTATTTTCATCAATAGTTTCTCCTTATAAACCTTATTCTTTTCAAATGGATAGAAAAAGGAGCTAGCTATACAATACCTTCAACTTAAAACCTTCTTCAACTCTTCTTTTCTAAGGGATTGGGGTTGACAACATTAAACTTGTTTGTGATAGTTTCTGGTTGGTTGGCTCTATTCTTAGCGGATAATTTCTTATATGCTAATTTTGTGGATTGTCTTCCTTTTTCTAAACTGATATGATAGTACGTATTCTGGAACTTACCTTAAATAAAGTACTTCATATCAACAAATTAGATTTAAAGTCTAATGTGGTCTAGAGCATAATGTTGTAGTAAATAGCATAAAGCCGTGAATTTAGTTATACCCATTGCAAAACAAATGAATATTTTGCCAAACAGTAGTTGTACAATGGGTCATTTGCATTATCATTATTTTTGTTTTTGTGATTAGCTGCTTGAAATAAAAAAAAAACAACAACAGTAATAATATAAGCTGGAAACACTGTTTAGGTTTCAGGCCTTCCTTGTTTGGAAGAACTCTCAGACAAGAGTTCTTACCATAGGGCTTGGAAGACCAAGAACAGCCTACATGTGAAAAAGCCTGCGTAGCATAGCCCATAAGAATAGCCTATAATAATAATAATTTATTTATAACCCACAAAGTACATTAAACTGTGGAGTAAACACACAAAAAAAGAAAAAACAAGACAAAAAACCAAACAACATAAATAACATAGCAGCATAACAACATACAACATAAATAAATTACCTCCATTCAAAAAATGGCCAAAGAGGGTCAAAAACACCGATCATTTGCCGAGTTTTAAGACATATATCTTTAGATAAATGTTTCAGTCGCGAGGGCGCATCAACGATGTCAAATTTAGAGACGACTGTATGATTCCGATACTACCGAGGCAGACCCAGCAAATACTTGCAATACTTAAAATATCCTGAGCATATTTTCTTTGTATCCTTCTTGTGAAGGAGGAAAGCAAAACCAGAAAGATAAAAAACAGCAGGGGCACAAAAACTAGAATAAAGACGGCATAGTCCATTTCGGTTATACCGACCACGATTTGGTGAAATTTTCGCGTATCCAACCCGCATACTTTTCAGCACGCTGGACGTAATAGCGGAGCAAGTAGACGAAAGTGAAGTGGAAAAAGAGAGACACCAACCATTTAATACTTGCTGAACATGGTATAGTTGAAGAACCCAAGCAAAGAGGTGATGCTGGTGGAGGACTCCCAAAACACAAAAACTCACATTTGGAGGCATTAACTGAAAAGCCTACTGTGGGTAGTGCGGCTGAAAGCCGGTAGAAGTTGGTAATTAGACTATTTTTTGTCCGGCTAAGAAGCAGACCATCATCAGCTTATGCAACGTGACTAATGCCTAAATTATCATTATAAAAGATTGACGGTTGAAGACGTTGGAGACACGAAGCTAAAACACATTTAAAAATGCTCGGGGATAACACGGCACCTTGCCTAACCTCTTTTTTAACAGGAATATACTCCCCTACAGTACCATTCCACTTCACCCTAACTGAAGAATTAGCCTAACAATACTTAAGCACGGAAACAATAGAAAGGTTAACACCTGAGGCTGCTAGAGAAAACAAAGCATTAGAATGAATTACATTATCAAAAGCACTAGATATGTCAACAGTCAAACAATACAGGGGCTTTTTTATGCTAAAATTACGGCATAGCAGATTTTTGCTACCTTGAGAACTTATTGTGTGGGGGAGGGGCTCATGTATAACTTTTTTGTCAAAACAGTGATAGCGGCTAATTTTTAAATATCATGATTCCTAGCAACGAACAGGAAACTATAAAACAAAAAATTAACTAGATTCAGCCTCTACATCATTAATGAGAACACAACATTGTCTTGAAACCGCACTCAGTATATTTTAGAACTTAGAGAAAAAGCAAATGCTTTGGCAAAGACTGAATAAAGCAAGCTTGAATAAATGAACTAAAAATTTGGAAATTAGAAGAATCACCCTCGCAGTATAACACTAAAATTTAAGACAAATATGAAATAATATAATAAAACAAATAATGTAAAATAAACAATAATAACAATAAAGTATTTATAAAAAATAATAGACATATTATTAAAAAAATGTTCTATTATTAAAAAAAAAAAATGCATTATCTCGTTGCAAAGATTCAACTTATTTAAAAAAATGACAAGCATTAACTACGGACAGTTTTCAGCTTATTTAGCTTCGAACAGCTTCTTGCTTATTATTGTAAGTCTTTTTTCAAAGAAACATACCTACTCAAAATCTATTTGCCGTGGGCCTAGAATAATATCTAAAGTTGTATTTTATTATAGTATTTGCCATGTTGTGATAAATAATTTTGTAGTTTATTGTTGTTTTTTTTATGCTTCTCTATTAGCAAGAATATTACTTATTTTCTTAGATAAGAATATTACTTATTTATTTATATAATAAGAGGCACGAAGGTGGGAACACGATCCGCCGTTTTTATGTTCTGTTATGTCAAGTTATGACATAGCAAGCGTTATGACATGTTATGTCATGTTATGTTTGTTATTTTTGTGTTATGTCATTGTATTAGAGGTGCTATCCAAATTATCTGAAAGTGATTCCCTGTAAGACCTTTATTCCCTGTAAGACCCTGTATTCCCTCAGGACCCACCTGAAAAACAAAATTACGGGCGTGTCTCCATTGCTTTGCTCACTGTTACGTGAGCAAATTACTTTAATAGAATTGGACCTTTAGCATCCCTCGTTGTTTCCAATGTTTCCTCTTATACTTTCATATAAACGCCTGCTCCTCTATTTCCTCTTTGGAAAACAGGGTTATCCGAAACACGAGGACGAGTATGAATACAAAAACACTGCAATAAACACTTATTATAGTACCAAGTTTCAGCCTTAAATGTTATTGGGGAGTAGAGAAGAAATTCCAAAAACAAATTGTAATATCTGTGGAGGGAACGTAATTTAACTGAAGGTAAAAATCACACGCCTTTTTTAACCAGCGTTTTTTAACCTGTCCAATTGACTATGACAAAAATCATCGAGTTCGTTGATTTTGAATTAAAATCGAATAGTTGTGGGCTTCAAGTCATGGCTAATTATAGAAAAAGCCAAGAGAGATAGTCCAATTGAGTGAGAGGCAATTCTGGCATTAAACCCCTTATTAGGATTGTATAAAAATATTGTTAGTTTATTTGTTAATAGATAGATATATCTATCTATTATCCGTCCATGTGTCATTCCTAGGGCAGTAGTAGAACTAAGGTAGATAGTCACAGAGCTAAGATAATCATAGAGCCTATAGTTTTCCAAGTGTTTGGTTTCAATGGCACGGGTAAATGGCTGGAGTAAGTGTGCCTCTCTTATTGGACCAATACTTGTTTGTTATGTTTTAGCAAGGTACGCCTGCCTAGAGTCTCAGGCAGGTTGTTGACCAAGAATACCTTTGACTTTTGTAGGTGATTCCCTGAGACCTCTAGAAAATACTCGATTCTCTTGTTCCTGGGGAAGGGGATCTGACTTGACATGTTTTGTCGGCTGTATAGTTCTGTCAGGGAATCTTCCAAAATTCGAGCGAATTTATAGAGAAGAATCTTCCGTCAGTTTCTTTATCTTTTATAAAATTTGAATTAATAACTCTTACTTTTAGCCAAAAACGAATTGTTGTGATTTAACGTTTAATAGGAAAGATAAATTTGGAAAGTTAGGATTTGCAATAAACTTTAGTATTTTCCAAGTAAAATTTGAATAATAACCAAGACGCATCTCCTACTATGAACCAATATTTGTAACAAAATTACGGATCATTTACCTGACCCTTATGAAAAGAAAGCTTCGGTTCGGCACACCGGAAAATTGAGGCCCAGATATCCTGTATACAAAAATGTATCTAGTGATAAGAAGCTCGTCTAGATGTTTTTTAAATTCTTTTTAATGAAAAAAGATAAAATGAAAAATCAACGAAAAATTCCAAAAAGGGTATTTTTAAAATGTAGGGGCTATAAAAAAATAAATGGGTAGGGGAGAGTTTTTTCGTTTCTTTTTGGGAAGAGATGTAGTTCTTTCTCACTCCAGAATCCCCCCCCCAGATTATGAACAATAATTTGTTTGGTATTTTCATCAAAAAATACTTTTTTCTATGTTTTCGTTGAAGAAACTAAAAAATCCCCCCCCCCCCAGATTTTGAAAATACTTGACATGGATGTCACTAAGCTGAACTTTTTTTTTTTTGTATCAAATTATTTCCAAATATCATAGCACATTTAACTTTTTCTATCATTCAGCTGTTCTGTGAAGCATCTATTCCCTGCGCCGTGTTTTCCCTGTTTTGATTTTGTAATAAAAAGCTTTCTATAAAAGGAAGTTCAATATTTTGACAATCAAGCATTTTTTAAGGATATGTGGGAATGCTGCTAGTGACAGGAATATCCATGGATCTGTTTCTGAACAACTGAAGAAAAATTTTGCCAAATCTAGATGGAGGGTAAGTAGTTTATCCTTTCTATTTTAACTAACTTTTTCTTTGATTGCCTAACCAAAGGAATGGCTAAATTACTAAATGGAATGGCTAAATTACCTTGGCTATGTTCATTCAACCACCTTTTGCAATTTAAGATGAGCTTGTCCCTAGGATTGCAGGATTTTCACAAAGGAGCCAAATATGTATGTCGCAGTAGTTCAATTGCCTCCTGTACTTGTCTACAATCTGTTGATTGAAATAAATAAACTTTCCGACAACTAGGAAATTTGCTCTACAGAAGCAACAGCCATAGAAATTATTGCTTAAATTTTTTTCTCAATAAAAGCCGTGGATCTTGTTATTTAGATGTTTTCTCAACAGCAGCAATAACCGATGAAGAGATATGTATTGAAAAAAATTGCGTGGTGTAAAACCCATATGAACATAAAAATGGCGCAGTTCGCAAATGTTCCCTTTTCCCAACAAATTCTCGTGTATTGGAAAAGTGTATGTATATCGTAAATAATTGTAATTATTCCCGTCTCAAAGTTTTAAATGTGGTCCATATCCCGGAAAAAATATCACATTTGAGTCATTGAATTCTTTCAGAATCTACACGTTAACGTTGACTTAATGAAGATCGACGTCCATCCTTTGTTTTTTCTTTTACCGCACCATATACAGAGAAACTTAAGGGATGACTCATTTGATTTCCCCTGTGCCCCTCCTTCAACCTCATTTTCTGCCAGGCACCTCTGTAGCCTTCCCCCTGGCTTTTTACAAACAACGATATAGCCCTACCCTTCATGACGGTCAAAAGATCCAAAATATGAGGGACTTGCCAACGTAGCATTATAGATGAGGACCCCTAAGTTTGTTACATGACTATTCTTCACTCGTACTACTTAGTAGAAGAGGTGGGTGCGTTGCACCTTTTTAAAACTGGAATCTATGTGTAAAGGAATGCTGGAACAAATCAGGTCCGTAACCCCTTCAACTCTCCTTTCTTCTACAGTAAACTCTATTACGGAAAGGTAAACACACTACATTTGTTTAGACCGGAATCATACAAGTTTTCATTACTTATAATTAGGGGTACAAAATGTGTCTATGGCCCCTCCAACTATCCTCCTCACCATGAAATTTTAAACGGAAAGGTAGTCATTTAGCATTTCTTTAGATCGGAAACAAACAACGATTTTCAATATGTATGGTTCCAGCCCTCTCTAGCATTTCTCCCGCTAATTCTTTTATTGCTCTGTCTTGCATAAAAAACTTCAAGACTCGTTTGATTATACTTCCCCCCTCGATCGTCCTTTTTGACCCTAGGAAACTCTTTAGCCCTTATGGCATGGGGTAAAACTTTGATATAGCCATTTAACTCAGAGTGCATGAAACGTCTGAAAAATGTGCCTCCAAGAAGACAAGTTCACACTGCCTCAGGGGCAAGTATGGTCTCAGATTATGCAAATGGTCTGTTCTTTGCTGATACATCTGAACAAAAAAAGATAGGCAACCTTGTTAAAAGCGGAACCATGCAAGGAATTTGTATGTTTTTGATTGCTGGCCTGTGAGGCGTTGAACCTCCCTCCTCTATCCTCTCCTCTGCCAACTTCTTAGAAAAGGGTAGATATTTGGCATGTTGGTTGAAACTGAGGCTACGCAAGTTCGCAATCTCTATTACAAAGTGAACCCGTAACGTTTTGAAATCTTTACGTCAGAAAAGCTTTTGGATATGTTTAATAATTACCATTGTTCCTTTCTCGTTGTCTTAGATTTAATCCTATTATAGAGAAACTCTGTCTCTGGGAATGAAAGACCCCTCGAGTCCTTAAATGATACAGTTTTATTCCGAAAATTAAAAGTGGTTTTCTAGAACTGAGAATATGCCTGCAAATTGTAGACGTATAGCCCTAATTGTAGAAAAAACTTTAAAAGGTTTAAGAAAGAGATCTTGCACTCTGGCTAAATTAAATAAAAGAAAAAGAGTTTTTTTATCCTATTCAAGAGTCATTAAAATTTAAAACAAACTTAAATTGCCAATTGTTGGAATAGGGCTTCCGCTCCCTTAGCTATCCCTCTCACCACTAGAGGTTTTTTTTTCCTTTTTCTGTATTTCTCTTCTTTTTCTTTTTCAATACAGTGTTTTAGGAAAGTCACTCACCCTCCAGGAAAAGTCACATTCTGTACATTGGGGGGTTCCTCATCTGTTTACGATGAGGATCGTAAACCTTGCCAATGGCAGCCGACTTGTCAGCTACAAAGAAATGAAATACAGAATAAACCTGTACATACAGCTCAATATACTCACACCATTTAATTTGGACCTCCTACTAAAACCATCTTCTACCGATGAAGCTTATGTTATTGTACGTGATTTGACTGTCAAAGGAATGAAAGTGAGCAGGAGGTGCGGGGCTGCTATTCCCTATTGTATGTGCCGTTTGTATGGGTTTTACTCCAAAGTATTTTGTGCCATTTTCTAGCATTTATGCTTTTTATTTCGGTCTTGTTTGGTCCCTAAAACGTCGTTTTTGCCTGACTGTCATAGAAAACGACTCTTTGATGCGCCTTGATATTTTCATTACTTAAAAGGGATACTAGAGCAAAATATTTCTATTAGAATAGCCCCTCCCCCGTCCAACTCTTTATAACCAGTGGCCAGACATGGTCACTCCTGAAAAGAAAATTACCACAGCAAACCAAAAGTGGTCGGGGCATATAAAAGCATAAGTTGAGAGAGGGCATTGAAAAGTTGAATACAGAGATCTTCAACATGGTAAATGCACTGATATTATTTGTATCGAAATCTAGCAATTTCTTTTTGAGGGCGAGTGTAATTTTTTGTGCAGTCAGGAGACATCAAATCTATTATATTAATTTAGATATATGTGGGTCAGTATTTTCTCTTCAATAAGCATAAAGTGTCGTGTACACCCTGATAAATAAGCCTGTTTGGGCCTTAGTACAGTAAGTAAGGTATTATTTTTTGGTTTTGTTGTTTTATGCTCAGGCTTTGGTTGTCACGCCCCATAAACTATGCTTTATCGTGTGTTTTTTTCTAATTTTGTTTAGATATATGTTTGTAGTATTAATGAATAAAATTAACGAAATAAATACAAACAAACCTCAGGGTGGCTTAAAGGCTGTTTATTTACATAAAATGAAGTTTTATTATTTGAAGTTTTATTATAATGAAGTTTTTTATATATGAAGACTTATTGGAAGCGTTTCTGAGGCACAATTATAATAAAACATTGATAAGAGTGAACACGACTTTGGCGAGCATTTCGATATAGCCCTAAGGTGCCTAGGAACTAAAGTCGTAGCTCTTGATTAGCTATAAATATGTAGTTGTCCTTTAAGAGATTTTTTTCTTAGTAGTTTTATTGCCAAACCCAGTCTTTATTAGTTAGTTGCAACTGCTTCTATCCGAATTGTTAAGAATGCAATATCTTACTGGCTGAGAAGGGGTCATATATTATATCCGAGAGAAGAAAGAGAATTGGGGAGTTTAATGCTTATGGTGCCTGGGGCCAAGTAGTGTAGAATTTTTGATACCACGGAAAGTACACTTGTAAGAACCCTGACGTCTTTTTTTTTATTATTATTTTTTTTTCTTAGTAGTTTTATTGCCAAACACAATCTTTATTAGTTAGTAGCAACTGTTTCTATCCGAATTGTTAAGAATGCAATATCTTACTGGCTGAGAAGGGGTCATATATTATATCTATAATTCGGATCGATATACTTCAAAATAATTCGAATGTAAATTTTTGATAACTTCATTTTCGAAGAGATCTCACAACATCTGTTAAATGATTGCTATTATTCCTTTATCAAGGACTTAAGTTTGCCCCGTTTTCAGAGAAACAATGAACAAGGAAATGAGAGATTTCCAAGGATATAAAGGCTTCAAATTGATTTTAAGGATTAAAACTGTATTATTTAATTGCGGGGACCTCGGTGAAATAAGCATATTTGACTGACTAATTGATCTATTGCATTAAAATTGGCTTAAATTTCGGGTTCGCAGTAATAACTGTCAATGATCATAAAAGTGTCGTAAATTCAAGCAATTGGTATAAAAGAGTTTTGACTATTTTTTAGCATATAAAGATAATTGCCAAGCCTTATAGTATTTTGATTGGTATTGTTGTTACTTGGAATCTTTTGAGGTCAAGTGGGGTCTGATGTTTCAGACACTACTAAAATATTAATCTAACAGTGAAAATTTGGTCGATGCAACTTCTCCCCTTCCTAAACCCACGGTGTTCTTCTCTTAAAATTTTTCTAACAGCATCTGTTAATCTAATAATTATTATCATGTTAAATAATTTGCTTCCTATAGAAAACAGACAATTCTTATAACAGTTATAATTAAGTTTTTCAGGAACGACTAAGCTGTTGAAAAATCATATTCCCAATATCCATGTCGTACCTGTCGAAAGCAACAAGTGTAAAAGGTCAGAATACAAAAAAAGGAGAAAAGAAAACGGAACAAAAAGAAATTGAGCATAATAAGTAGCAGCGATAAAAATACAGTATCTTCTGAAAAAAAAAGAAGCGAACAGAAAACTTAGATTATCAGACTCTATTATAACCAAGAATTTTTCAACTGTTAAATTCGGGTCAGCTAGACTAGAGAGCCGAATTTGGATGCTATTTCGCGTCCATGTTGGTAGTTTTACAAGGTACTTGGCAAATCAGAGAAACACAAAGCGAACCGATTTTCACGCTTTGATAGAAGTTTCTAGAATAGTATATGTGTTGAAGCACTAGCGTTGTAAATACTTACCATGGATGGACCATTGGGTATCAAAATAGGTGTGACGATCGAAACACTCGAGCTTGAAATTTGTTGCTACAGATGTGCAATTGGAATAGTCATTAACATATATTCGCACAATCAGTGACATAATGTAACAATTGTCTCGTAGCTTTAGTCGAATTGGATTAAAAAAAAAATGTTTAATATTTCCTATCCTTTTTTGTAACTTGTGGGTTATTAATTTTTACTATTAAAGACTTCCTGTCGCAACATATCGAATTGAGAGTTTATAAGGTTTTTCGAGCGTAAAATCAAACCGTTCGTTGTAACGAACTACTCGGTAAATAAGGAGCAATTCAGCTCAATAGTAAATAAAACTCTAAAAAACGGAATTTTAATATCAGTAGATACATTAAAAGAATCGACTTATTATGCTGATTCCAAATATATAAGGCTCATCAAGTTTTGGTGCTGCCCATCAATAGCTACGAGCATAATAAAATTTACCTGATTTTTGAAAAGGGGATAAACGCCCCTTAACAGTCTAAAAATCAATGAAAATCATACCATTAGATTCAGCGTATCAGATAACCCAGCTGTAGAAGTTTCAAGCTCTTCTATAAAAAATATGGAATTTTGTGGATTTTTTTTGCCAGAAGAAAGATCACGGATGCGTGTTTATTTGTTGTTTTTTTTTGTATTTTTTCCCCAGGGGTGATCGTATCGAACTAATGGTCCTAGAAGGTCGGGAGAGGATGTGTACAAACGGAAATTAGAAGTTATAGTGCCCTTTTTAAGTGGTCAAAAAGAATGGAGGGTAATTAGCCCCCCTTCCACGCTCATTTTTCCACCAAGTCATCCTATCAAAATTCTGAGATATTCATATTGTTCAGTATAGTTGACAGATCCAACAACTGTGCCTTTAGGGTTGGCATGACCTCCCATATCCCGTTATTGTGAAGTTACAAACGTTTTTCTTTGGGGGGGGGAGTGAGGAGTGATTTAGTTCTTGGGGTGAGTTTTCACGGGGAAATTTTTCCTTGGGGAGGGGAAATTTCCAGGGGAAATTTTACACTAGGGGATTTGCCAGCATTTCTTGAGAGGTGGATAAAGAAGAAGCTTATAGCAGGGAGGAATGAAAAGAGAGTGTTTGTGTAAGTCTTAGCATCTGTCTAAGCAGCAGAAAACATGCTTGTTGTACAAATGCTGCTGATTTGTGTTTTAAATTTGAGGAACTGATTTAAAGGGATTGTAGTATAACTTTATGTCCATTGTAATCGTATTAGTGTCCAGCTCCAGATGTTCGTAAAATGGTATCTGGATGACGGTAACGATGCTATATTTGTACAACCGCCAACTTTACTTTGATGTAACACTAAGATAATTAGATTCGGAAAATTACGAAATTTACTGAGTACAGAGTTCTGAAAGAGCACATTACTGAGCGAATATAGCAAATTTAATGAACACAGAGTTCTAAGATCAGGAGGTGTGTCTCAAAATAAATTCCTACATGCAGCTTTGTCTCTGTGAATCCTAATATGACAAAAAATCAAAAGTTTGGATACAACCTCTGAAGACGTATTGAATGTTCTAATATACTGTAAATATCTCACTTATTGAAGGTAGAAGTATGCACAGATATGGGTAGCAGGTCAGAAAAGGGGCAACAAACGCAAAAAATACGTTTTTATTCCATCTTTTAGCCCCCTTTGTGCAGCTTTGGCTGATAGTACGAGAATTTGGCATTTAATTGAGTTACTAACTTTTGCATGCAAAATTCATACTTACCTGCAGCTACATTTAACCATGAAATAGTAAATTCTTTGCAATTTAGCAACTAATGCATGCAATAACCATGGTTCATAAGATGCAAAGACTGGCCCTTTCATCAGGCATGCCTGTCGACGTAAACAATTACGTTGCCCCTAGTTCAGATACAGCTAGGGTAAGGAAGGATCATCGACGTAATTGCCCTACCACCATTGTTGAAGATGATGAAGCAGGTACTGTTCTGACTGTCGTGACTAGTGTACTTGCATGCTTTGTCTTCGTTTTCAAGTTTTTTTTTGTTTTTTTTTTACAAATCTTGTTTGTACTGCATGCCCTCATCCCTCCTCTTTATGTGCAGTTAAGCAGTGTGAATTACTTAGTTATGTTACACTCGAACTATTTCAGCAATAAGAGTCGAAATGTCGTTCAGCAATGTCCATGCCATAAGCCTAGTCCTAATATATTCCTCAAAATGAATGGAGGCTGCGGACTTTATTTCACCCCTTATCCTTCCTCTGTTCATATTCATCTGAAGATTTTTAATGGGATTTACAGAATGCGAGCCTACAGTTTTTGAGCTTGAGGCACAGTTTGACTTGTAGGTATTAAGCCTACAGATGCAGCTTGGAAATGGAAGGGCTATCGACGTAATTGCCCTTCCACCATTGTCAAAGATGTTGGAGAAAGTAGGATTCTAACTGTCGTAACTATTGTGCGTGCATATCTTATCTTCAAGTTTTGAATGGTTGCCAAGACTTCGTGGTTGTTTTGAACGAAATAGAAATTAAGCCTCAGTTTTGTTTTTATTTCATTTATTTTATTGGAATTTGATTTCTGAAAACGAATCAAGAACTGTTTGTAATAACTTGACATGGGTGGCGAAATTATTGTTCTCCTTTGGGATTTTACTGAAATCAAATGTAAAAAAAATTGTCGTTAAAATTGAATCTTAGCTAACTAAAATTTGAATGAGAATTAAAATGGAAATAAGCAGTTGTATGGAAACTGGAATTAGTTTGAATACTATCTGTCATACAAAGCAGATAAAAGTTAGCTCGCACTAAGTCCAAATCCCACTCCCTTGTAGTTGCAGTCTGAACATTTATGGTTGTGTGTCAAGTAATGGAAAATAGTGTATTTTGAACACAAATGAACCGAAAAGGAGATACCAGTTTAAGGATTTTGTAGACGTCACTTGCAGCAGGAGCCTTTACCATGTAGGGAGCAATTAATTCAAAACCTATTTAGTGGGGAGGGAATGTGTTTAGATTTGTTTCTTTTGTTTTAGCCTAGGCCTCGTAACCAGATTCCGCCGTTAATCCTCTT
Organism: Artemia franciscana; assembly: GCF_032884065.1. Taxonomy (NCBI): domain Eukaryota; kingdom Metazoa; phylum Arthropoda; class Branchiopoda; order Anostraca; family Artemiidae; genus Artemia; species Artemia franciscana. The sequence goes on along the minus strand of NC_088871.1, from coordinate 12,625,926 downwards.
TATCAACTGGATATTTTTTACGCAAGAGCATCAAATTTTTCTGTGACAGTGTTTCTTGATTGTTCGAAGTGAAAAAAAAATCCTTTAATATTTACTATAGAAGCAGCAGAAATAATAATAATAAATTATTTTTAAGGGAAGGAAAAATGAGATAAAATATAAGCATTTTTCGACCGAAGTGTTCGTAAAAAAAATGAACAAAATTAAATTACTGATACGTTAAACACAGATTGGACGAATTATGTTTCCTGTTAAATAGTTTGCCCCTAATAACGACTGGTAGCCTCTATGTTCTTATGATCAGTGGTCTTTTATGCCTTGCGTGTTTTTGTCATCGTTGGACATCCCCCGAGTTTCACCCTGTACACCTCAATCAATCAAATGGTTTAAAAGTTTTTAACATCTCCCTTAAGTCTCAAGCTAATGCCCAAGAGTCGCATCTGTGTTTAATTTAGTAACGATACAACGCTACATAAGAAAAGATAAATACAATTTGTCTAGTAGCATTTCTTGACTGCTCGAAACTTTCCTGTAAGATTCACTGTTGAAGCAGAAGTAGTATAGGCCCTTTGGATCCGAGCAGAGCCACATCCCGATTTCAGAGAATTTCTTGGTATATTCTAACAATTTCAGGAATGGTGCATTATTTGGTATTAAGAAATCCTTCGTGTTGTCAGTGAAACAATGCAACACGTGATGTGACAGCCCTCACATCTGATCTATTGAGATAACGATATTTCTGGAATATGCCTAGTTTGTTTTCTCGGTGAAACAACACAATGAATGCTATGGACGTTCATGTCCATGTTTCATGGACGGCATTATTGTTAACTACAATTATAGATGGCCACATTTTTTGTTTCATAACGACACATTATTTTAAGCTTCTAAGCAGTTTCTTCCATTCATATCATCGAATTTATGTCTGATTTAGGAATTGAACGTGGGACCCATGATTTCCTATGGTAGAAGAACAACAATTTACACGTTATGTCTGATGTAGGAATTGAACATGAGACCCATGACTCCCTATGGTAGAAAAAGAGCACGTTACTCGACTGAGCAAAGCGTCATTGACGATATTTTGTTCTTAGAAATACAGTTTGACATGTTTCAAACTATCTTATGTTCACCTATAGGCGCATCGCCCTCTTCCTAATTTTCAACCACACCTGCAGAAAAGGTACACTGAACCTGGTCGCTGTGACCAATGAAAAAGAATCCAGCTTTTGCAACTTCTTTGGTATCCCTGAAATCTTTTGACCGAATTCCATTAAAATGTTTTAAGTCTAACACACTCGCGTTCAAGAGCACTGAAGAACAAGAGAGAGAGAGGGGAGAGAGAGAGAAAACAAAACACAGAGTTAGACACAAACAAAGACAGAAAC